>NW_020455566.1:4748520-4848930 GCF_003342845.1 Nothoprocta perdicaria
CAACATGAGAGAAAAAAAAAAAAAGACAAAAAGAAAAGAAAGCTCTGGGCAATTTGTGTATTGCAGTACAGGAGCTGCCAAGTCACTGCAACCCTCCCCAAAACCCAGCACCATGCGCCACAGACTTCCTGAAGCAAAGTGAAGGCTTTGAAATAAATCCTTTTATTTAGGATTTCTAGTCCAGATATGGCCTTGGAAAACATGAATCAAGCCCCAGATTTGTACCTCAGCTGGGAGACCTGAAAAGGCAGCTTAGTGATCAGAACAGGGTTTTTGAAGACCTTGCTAGGTTGCCGTTTCCTCCTGTTTCGCCCTTCATGGCGCAGAGGCAGCAGCTTGAGGGACTTCAGTTTTCCTCTAGACACCAAGGAACCTGGGCGCCAGGGAACTTGGAGCGAGTTCCTCCTTCTGCCCAGTATCGCGTTGGCCTCTTGTCCTTGGAGGTCCTTAATGACACAGCCTGCTTCACTTAGGAGCATTTACCATCAGAATTTGTGCAGCACCCACCTCAAGCAAATTCTGACCCATGACTAGCTCTCCTATTTGATACAACCATTAAGGATGTGCAATAACTGCTAAGTGAGAGTTGAAAAGGGGCTGAGGGAGGATGAAGAGAAATAAGACAACAGAATCAAAGCTTTCCCCCTTCCCACTGACAGTTTCAAGTCATAAAACTCAGGGAGGGCAAAGCCTTGCCTTTGGAAAAGGCAGCCTGGAGAAGTGGTCAATATAGCTCTGTATCCCATCGTAGGAAAACAAGCTTATCAGCAGGGTGCCAGGGTATAGAACACATAGGCTAACAGAGGGACTTTAAGTTGTATTCACTTTGAAATTCATATCCATGCCACTCATCCCACAGCGCGATCCTATCCTTGCTTTTACACAAGATCATCCATGCTTTGGGTTTTGCAGAGGTGTTTTCTTATAGCCATAGCCCTGTCACGCGCTAAGCCCTTGTTTGTGCAGAGGCGAAAAGAGTGGTTTGCCACTGAGATTATGAAGCTGAAGGTGCAGAAGAGCCTCTGTGAAAGTGGTAAGGACTCCCAGAAGGTCACTATGCGTTGGAACCATCCGGGATGAAGGCCTGAGCAGCTGGCCTACACCAGAGCAGGTGAAAGATCAGACTACACAAAATGGGCTGGATCTAGTGCAGACCCACAGACCTGTTGGGCTGAGCTTGGTCCCCGAGAAGGATCTCTTGAGAGAGAGGAAGGGATGTGATACAGGCTGCCTCACCTTGCACCTGGAGGATCAGTGGGAGGGTGATTCCCATCTGGTTGCAGTGAGCTAGGCATTTCTTGGCAGATGCCCAGGGTGCCACAGCCATAGGGCTCTCCTCATTGTTAAGGTCAGTTGTGAATCAGAAGTGACAAAGCCACCAGAAAGACAAGAATTGCTTTACTTTACTTCTATCTCCTGAGAGGGGTTTAGTCCTGAGAGTGAGATGATCTAGTCCAACCCCCTTGCTCCAGCAGGAGCACCTAGAACAAGTGGCACATGGTGGCATCCAGGCAGGTTTTGAAGACATCCAGAGCCCAGAGTCCAGAATACAACCATTCCAGGAAACAAGCTTCTGAGCATCTTGGTTGATTTCCTGGTCTTTAGGGTAATACATTCTCTAACCACTTAGCTTCCCAGAGAAGTGCAGGACCAGAGAAAGACAGTTAAATGAGCTTCAAAAATTTGGCTAAACAGGCATAAAAGCAAGCCCAAGCAAGGCCTGGCAGCAGGACTGAAAGACCCAGTAGAATTTAGACAATGAAGTGAATGCAAAACCCTATGCTGCAGCTTCCTGGACAATAGCAGCAACGCCTCTGACTGCATTAACCCACCAAAGAGCATAAAGTGGACAGTTGCACAAAGCTGCGGCTGCCCCCCACCGTCCATCTCCCTTCAACCCAAAGAACAACCCATAATAGCTTTCAGCTTGCTTATAATGTAACCGCTGGTGTACAAAACACAGCTAACAATGTGCCCTTCCACCAAAAGGGCCTATTACAAGTTTCTTTCTAGTAATTAAGAGGCTTTTATAGTAGTCCTGTGAATAGAAATAGGCAAGAGTGAAAAATAGCCTCTGTTTTCATGCCCTCCCGAGCTTCATTTTCAGCTTTACATAAATGTTTGTGGCTTGTTAGAGCAGTTTCTGTTATCCCCCAAGGCCCCATGCTGGGTTTCAAGGCATAGGGGCCCCAGGCTCTTACCTAGAGCACAATTTCAATGGGGTTAGTGGAGCTACAAAGAATAGAGAGCACCCAAGTAAAAGGTGAATCTGCTCCTAAGCCTTATTTATCTAGCACTCCCATTTATTTCCTCTCTTCATTTTGTACAAGTGTTTTGTAATGGCAGAAGGTTAAAAACAGAAACTGCAAATGGATGTGTGAAGTCTTGTGCAGCACTTTTGGGCTGTAATGGATCTCTCTTGGCTTCCTGGACTTCGCAATACTGCTGCTGCAAAGTGCAAAGACCTTAAATTTCCCTGCACATGGCTTAAGAACGTTTCCACTCTTGGTTGAAATGTCAGGACTCCATTATATCTTAAATATGGGCAACCACATGCATCCTGCTGGCCCTGTTCTTCTGGGGGGATCGGCTGCAAAGAGCAATATAGAGGGATCAGACATCACAATAACCTGTCTCTCCTGCCATGTGGACACAGTCCCAAGGCCAGCATTACTCTGAGTGGTCGGAACATGAAAATGGTGGAAGAGATCTGCAGTTTTAACTCAGAAGCTGGGGACACTAGGATGAAAGAGCCTGAAGCTTGGCAACAGCAGGTTTGCTTTGGTGTAAGCACAGACGGATTCCATCCTATCTTAAGCTATCAACACAAGTTCTTACAGCAAGCTCTTCTCTGTGGGGTTGGAAATACCATGAAATGGTCCTTCTTCACTGCAGGCGTTTGCCAGTCTGACCTGCCACACATGCAGCCACATCCCAGCAGTCAATAGCTGGCTTTTTCTCCCTAGCAGATGCATTCCTTGGGTCTTAGAGTGCCCATTGATATATAGAGATGAGCTGTCCTCTCTGCAGGCTCTGCAGTCTGAAGTGTTTCATTGGCAAAGACATTTCATGCTCCATCATGCCCCATTGTGGGGTCCTCTCCCTCCTCTACACACTCGCATGGTGGGAAGCAGCTCACAGTCAAGGGCTGGACGGAGACCAAGAAGGGAGGACTTGCTCTGAGCAAGTTGGATAAAGTCACAATAAAGATGCACCATGGGAAAAAAAAAATCTGCTTTCCTGGGAGTCCTAGGCAACACATATTACTCTCTGCATACCTGTGATGTCTTGGAGGCTCAGATCAAGACAGGGACATCATCAGAATAAATGCATTAAAACTGGAGCAGAACAGATTGCAACAGCTTCAACAAGAGATTGGAGGGGAAACAAAAGCATTAAGCATCCTAAACAGCACATCCAGAAGGTTTGAAGGAGACAGGATCAAGGTCCCCCAGGAGTCAAGACCTCTACTGTGCACGTCCAAGCAGACTGGGGAGACCCAGAGCAAGCAAAGCCAGAAACCCAAGTCTCAAACACAGGACTAATTTTGCTCTTCAGGAGACAAGACCTTCAATACGAGCGAAAAAATATCAAAGGAGAAGTAAGATCCTTGTTTCCTAAACTTTGTGTTGTGTATATAGACACATATGTGTTTATATATATACAGTATATATATGTATTTTATACACACAAAGTTTTGCTCATCAGAGCATTGCCCCTAGTCTTTTATGAAATTGCATTTTTGTTTAGCAACATGCTAAATCAATGGGGCCATTTCCCTTTAATATTTCTGTAATTAGCCTGTTTTAAATCCATCAGTAGTTCTTTGGAAAGATGTTGATTATTTACAGTATGTGTAATTCAGATGTCACTGGATTATTAACCTTGACTGTGTAGTCTTGAATATCTGGATTAGAGGATATGAGTTTGCTTCCTTCACTTCAGAATAGAAAAAACAATCAGATGCAGAATTAGAGAATCTCTACTTTCTGCTTAGAACGTTCTCTGCTACCACCTCATGTCCAACAAGCATGAGGAAGAGGAGAGTTAGCAGAAATAGTTATGTCACTCCAAAAGTATGGAAATTGGGAGCTCTGGAACCAAAGCTACCAGTGCAGAAAGGCTCTCTGGAAGATCTGGCTCCCCAGAAGACTCAAGGTAACCAGGCTTGGAGCCAGCCACATTTCTGATGACCTTCTACCTTTTGGAGGTCCACAAAGCAGCGAATTTTCATCATTGCTTTCTGGCAATACAACAGTTGAACTGGGAAGGGCCCTGTCAGCTCCACCATGTGCACAGAGAAGACTCTGCTCTCATTACAATAAAGTCTCCCAGAAGAACAGGGAAGCTGAAGCCAAGGACGAGGCTGAAGGACATGCTTCGTGTCACACGGATGCTGGGCAACCCCACTGATGCCTCAGAAGAACTTCAGCGTTGCGAGTTATTTCTCATGTATTTACTCACAGTAACAGTCCTGCCTCGATCCCGCCCTGGGATTTTGGTATTTGCTCTGTTTTTTCCCTTTGAAAACAGAGATGGGAATACACTTGGAAATTATGCTGAAGAAGTGACAGAAATATCTGCTTTTGCAGAGACAGTTCAGTTTGGAAATGTAGCTGCTAAAACAGCACCGTGAGCAACCAGCTGTAAAAGAGAACATCTCTCCAGCTGTTTTCTTTTACGTTGCAGACAGAAACAGAACTTCCCTTACTCCAAAGACCATTAAGATGGCTAAAGACTAATTCTGTCCCTTTCACCAGACCAACAAAAAGCAGAGCTCAGATGGACGTGAACATCTATTCCTCAACAAAGGAGTCCTGTTCTTTAGGATTTCCTATCATATTTGTAGTCATCCAAGGCATTTGTTCTTATGGAAAATAGGTGAGTGAGTGCTAGGAGGTGCCACGGGACACAAGGGAGGGTAGGAACAACTGTTTCCATCCTGTTTGATGATAGTTATAGAAATCCTGCAAATCCTATATCATACAAATCCAACAACTACTCCTTCAGCTGATTCAGGGCTCTGGTTATAACACGGTACTGGAAGAGGCTGGTACAAGGCAATGCCCTACCAGCACTGAGAACCACAGACTTAGGTTGAAAGCGAATGGCCATGAATATAGGGAAGCCAACGAGTGCATATTTCTAATAGTGAATATAAATATCGGACTAACTGAATGCAGTTTTCAATGCACTAAAAATGCCAAGAAAAAAATCTCTTGTGCGGTCTCAAAATAGCTCATATTGATTTTGTTTCTTTTTAGACAGCTGTTTCTACAATAAGATTGAAGAAAGCATTGAAGTGCAGGACTTTGTTTTGTATGAAGACTCCCCTAGGCTTTCAACTCTGTGTAGAATTTCCTGTTTATTTTGAGGTTATTTTGCAGAAATAATTATACAAAACTAACCCAAATGCACAAGTATGTTTTGATGTTGCCGATTTATAGTTTACTCTGTGAGCAAGTCATTCCGTTCAGGTGAAAAGCAACAGGAGAAACTCCTGTGACTACCATGAGAGAAAATTCTTGCGAAGGTCTCAGAAAATTCACTTCAGCTCCAAATACAGTGAAGAGACTGCCATTAGTGTAATTAGGTTTGCAAAGGTTGACTTGCAAGGAATTGAAACATGGAAACATTTAAAATATCAGTGAGTTCTGGCATCCTAAGTAATGTGACATTTATATGGTAATTTGACAATTAAATATGCAAGGAAGGATGCTTTTTTCTTTTCAAACATGCAGGTATGGTACATTCAGAAAACAGCTCCCAGCGTTTTACAGGTTCACCTTATGATTCAAACGGGAGAATTTGATTTGTGATGCACGTGGGTGGAGGATGCTCTCACCAGCACGGATTCATACTAATTCAGCAGCATCTCATGACACACCACTGACCTGCCATACAAAAAACACCAAGAGCACCTAGAAGGAAGACCCGTGGCTTGATGCATAAGGAGTGGGATGCTTATCATTAACATTTATGGGAAAAAGAAAAAAAGAAAAACTGTGGGCTGAAATGGCCTGTACATCCCAGAGACACTTTTGCTGAGATCTATGGCAGGATTAAGAAAACTCAGTGGAGGCCCTGACAATCTAGGAATGAGCTATATATACTCAAAAGATTCCCATAGCCTAACCTGGGAGTCATCTCAGCTCCACAGAAACAGTGTCACGCATTGATAGGGTTATATTCAGTCATCAGTTGATCTCTTCCCCAAAACCAAGGAACTAGCTTAAACCTAAGATACATGCACAAAACAACCCACAATCTTTCTCCAGCTACTATGACTGAATGAGACCCTCCAAAAGAGGTGGTTTTACTTATGCTGCGTATGGGCATTCAGTGAAGTGGGCAGAAAGTTCTGCCTTCTGCAGGGTTCCAAGTACTTCACTGTTCCTGACATAAACCATATCCTTTCCATGCATCTCAGCGACTCACTTCCTTCCCTGATGAATAATTTGGAGTATCTCAGCCATTATTAAATAATAAAGATTCTTTTCCTTGCAGAAATAATTGAATATTGGAGCTGAGAAATTGAGGTCACCCTGAGCTCTGCCTGCTTTGACGAAGTTGCTCCTACCAAGACGTCAATTCTGGGTGATTGCTGGAGCTGCACAGCTCAGCAGGGCTGGTCTGATCAATGCTCATCCTCTCACCTTGCAAACAAGGAAGGAGAGGCTGCAGAGGGGGAGCAGAGAGATTTCAAAGCTGGCATTAATGCCATGGTCACTCTTGAGACTCTCAAAAAGTAACCCAAAAGAAAACCAACCACCAAAGCAACTGCATGCTTTGTTACTCTGCATGGAGTTGACCCAGCCTACCTTCAAGCTAAAAATGTTTTTCCCTTCTCTCCCTCCCTGGATACCTTCTGATCTTTCAAATTTCTTTAAATCCAGGAAGGAATTCATAAACTAGGCTATTACTTTTCTGTCTCTGTCTTCACATTTCCTGTACATGCTCTGATAAACAGAAAAATTCTCATCGACTATTACCCAAATAGCAGCCTGTCCCAATAGCAAAAATCCAATTCATATAAAATCCAACAGAGATGAAACTAATGTGGTTTTAGAGCAGTTATTACACTAATCCACCCACACTATTCAATATTTTTGTAGGATTTTCCAAAGCTGGAGAGAGGGCACTGAGAAAAGGAACATTAAGTAATTGTATGCATGGTGTACCAGGCTTCATAATATGGAGCTGAGAGTGCAAACATTTGCTTATGGGTGGGGATGAACTTGCTGAACTATGAGATAGGTACAAGAGGATTGCCAGTCCCCACATAAAGGAGATCTCAAAACAGAATTACAGCCCGTCCCAATCTTGAAGTCAAATACTAACATAACAAAGATAACATTTGGGTAGACTTTTCGAGTCAAACTTTCTGCTTGGGGACTCTCTCTACTCATTAGGTACAATTAAAAGTGCTTAAAGAGTGCTAATGCATTTGCCAGGTATTGAAAACCATCATCTGCTAATAAATACATGATGTTGGATTCCTCAGTTTATGACAATATGATAATTATATGGCAATATGTTGATTAACTCTGTCAGGCTGAAGTGAAAACTTCCCTAAAGACTTGGACTGAGCATTTTGAGGAAAACAAGGCTCTACTCTGCAAATGATTCTCCCATTTTCTCTTACTAATGAATTACTAAGGCTGAAGAACAACTCCCTCTCTCTGGGGACATCACTGAGCTGGATCAGTTGGGTTGTGGTGTGTACAAACCAGCAGGCATCCAAATATTGCTAAAAAGAATTACCAAAAAAGAGCCAATAATAATTACCAATAAAGACCAAACTGAGAAGGCCTGATATGCCTTTTAACTATCCTGATATTGCACTTCTACGGGGAAGTTAATTCCATTCTTCACCTGACATCTAGTAAAAGCAGAGAGGTGGCATCTACCCAGAGCAGTCATTCCCCCCGTCTTTGAGATAATCCCTGCAGGAGGTGATGTTGGTGCTCCTGTTACTATTGTCAACCATACAATTTCTGTTTGTGGTTGAGGTACATTTCTTCTCTATTGAAGCTAATGTGACCTTGTGAATAGCGGAATAGGGTAGGAGAAAAAAGAGATTTGGGCATATGCATAGGGAAAGTCTCTTTGCCCTGGAGAGGAAAAAAAACACAACAAAACTGGAATTGTTCTGGGGCTTGTTTGAACTTCTGAAAATTGATTTCAGCATTGAGGAGTCTGCGCTTGCTTCATTCAGCGTCTCTGGCTGCCAGTGTGCAGCGTTTTTGTCTCTGTTGATAAGGGAATTTTTAATTATTGTAATTATCATTTGAAAATTGGGTTCCTGCCACAGACAATTGAAATTAGATTCTGTTGCTTTTTATCTTGGTGAATGCCTTTTAATCTGAGGTTTCATTTCCTATCAGCAATAAAATATGTGTATGCACGCATACATGTGCTCAATTTAAGTACACGGAAAGAGACTCATGCGCTCATAAAACATATGCAAGTATATTACATATGCTAGACAGATTTGAGAGTGAGGAAGGACCATTATGATCAGTTAGTCCAATCTATTATAGAACAAGGGCTGTGTCACCTCACCCTGTAATTTCTGCATCAATGTCACCTCTTTTAGAAGAGACATCCAGCCCTGACAGACAAATACTCAGCAATAGGGAATATCCTCATTTGGCCCATAAATAGGATTTTAAGGAGTGATGATTAATTCAGGACTTTCAGATGGTTTGTATCATCTACCTTGGATGATACAAAACACCAGGAGAGAAGAAAGGATGAGAAAAGTCTACGATCCCATTATGGTCTCCGTATACTTCAGACCTTCTCTTGAGTTGGGGACTGAGATGTTTTTCCCACTTGGAGCAGGACTGAGACCTCAGGTGCTCATTTAACCAAGACCGTTACTGTTTGCATGACAGTGGAGGTGAGAAGCAACCGTTTCAGCCGTAAAAAAACTGTGAACTTGGCATGGAAGTAGGGACAGCAGTCATGACATGTCCTTGCATGCAACAGTCTTTTCTGTATTGTTCTTCCATCAGCATCCAAGAGCTGGTCTGCGCCCAGATCTTTATTCTACCTACGTAAACCTACTGCAGTCAGCTGACCTATTTGGGCATAGGTTCAGCTGGCAAATCTGTGTAGGATTGCAGGCAAACCCTTCTGGTGTCTGAGCAGCTGAATGTAGCCAGGAAAAAACAGCTTAAGCTATTGATTCCCCCCTCACCACCTTCAAATTCCTCCTTCTCTTGTTCAGAGACCATCCTCTGAGTTTTTCAACCTTCCCCTTTCCCAATAACTGTCCCTCAGAGCCCAGGATATAAGAGGGCTTTTTATTCACTGTATTTACTGCAGAAAGATCAGGGTAGCTGCCACGTGGCAGGAGTTTTTATTCAGAGGGAAGGTCCTGAACAGTTTCCTGCTCTTTGTGCAGGATCCAGCACCATGGTCATCTCAAGTGTAAATCCTGCCCAGAGCTGAAATTTGCCCCCTTTAAGAGTCTAGCACAGATTTTGCCAAGGGCTTTTGCCTCTAGAAAACCACTAAAGAGAGGTGTTAGAGTGCTTGACTCTGAATCTGAACCGATTGCCCACCTCAGAGTGGGAAAACCAATGCTGGACCAGGCCAGTAGAAGCTGCATGCATTGGTTTCCACCTCAGATAAGTTTCCAAAGCACAGAGTGTTCTTCTAATCTCTTCTGTGCCTCATTGCTGTTTATAACCCAGACATGCATTTGATCTGGCAGTCCATAGGCTGCTCCCAGGACTGCTCTCGGCAACCTGGGCCACCCTGGCAAGCTGGGCTCCTTGCTGTTGCAGAACTTTGGGCATGTTTCTTTCCAAGAGCAGGCCAGAGCTCAGCCATCTGGCAGCTCTCCTAGAACTCCTAACCAAGGTAAATCTTGAGGCTTCGGCGAGTCTTCAATTGAAGGAGCTATAAAATAATGCTAAAGTCTCAGATAATGTCATAATTTTCTTTCTACTTGGTAGATTTATGAATCTCTTCCTAGATTACTTTTTTTTTTGTCTTTGGAGTTCCACAGAGGTCAACTCTTCAAAATATAAAACAGAAAGAGTCTAAAGCCAAAAGAGGTGCAATTTTCAAATCCCATGTGCAGCACCACAGCTCAACAGTTAATCTTTGAGATGAGAGATGTTGACCTGATTCTGAAATGTCTTGATTATGTTTAACACTAGTTGTTTCCCCTCCTTTTCTATGGAAGGTGGCAAGGGGACCACATTACTACTTCTCAGCCCCTTTCTGTTCTCCCCGTCATTTTTTTCAGTTTCAGTTAGGATGCAGTCCTGAAGCAGAAGAGTTTTCAAAGATGGAAATAAGTATGTTTAAAAGATGTTAAATAAAAAAGGACTTTCAGAGCAACAGAACTTCATGGATGGCATGTGACCTGTTTAAAATCTGAGGAAAAAGTTCAGGAAGAAGATATTCAAAAGACAGAAAAAAAGGTAAACGCAAGAGAAGCAGCTGAGGAATGTTATTTATTATTTGCTCTATTATGAACTTCATTGAAAGCAACCCTGCTCTCTTAGAAGTGGCAAAATAAACCTTCTTGGTTTAATCTGCCTGCTTTGGAAAGGAAATAATCAGATCCTGCCTTCTGCATAGACGGAGTTTTAATTACCTCTGAAGCTCGCCTGGTCCCATATGAGCAGCTTTTCAAAAGCAATCTATTAACAAACAATAACCCCGCTGCTTTCTGCCTGCTACGAAGCAGATGCTATCGTTGCCTTCGTGCACGCTGGTTCCCTCCCACCCCCAACTCCTGCCGCAACACGGATCAATTAATAAACTCTGCTCTTCGTGAGGAGCCCAGCTTGCCAGGGTGGCCCAGGTTGCCGAGAGGGGTCCTGGGAGCAGCCTATGGACTGCCAGATCAAATGCATGTCTGGGTTATAAGCGCAGCTCCAAGGTTTGAGTCCTGGATGTAAACCTCAGCAGAAGGCGAACCTGAACTGGTGGAGGAGTATGTTGTTTGTAGCCTCATTGGTCGCCCCTCCATTTAGTTAGCTTGCTGTCAGCTTGCAATAAGGTTGTGGGCTGCTGTTCTCTCCTGCTGAGGACAAGATTTGTGCCCTGGGTGTCCCAGCACCCCTGCCTTTCTGAGCTAGAAGAATTTTCCTTTCCATTTCCAGCCTCAAAGCAAAGCCATATATGTTCCAGACTTGCAGTTAATGTGAGCTCGTGAATAGGTGTAATGGCTGAGGAGCACTGGGCAGTGCACAACTGCCAATAAAGAGTAATGTTTTCTGCAGAGGTGAGTCTCTGACCTTCACTTGTCTCCTAGGGAAGGACAAGACATTGTCAAGACCCCATAAGGCAGGATAGAAAAAGCAGAAGTAGAGAGACCTCAGCTTTCAACTGCTGGGTTCAGCAGGGCTTGGAAGGCTGGTCTCCTGCTGCTGTTGGGCCTTAGGCACCAAACCTTTTCCCGTCATCCCTTGGCTGGTGCTTGTAGCATCCGTGCAGTGTTCCTACCTCATGGGCCACCGTGTGTTACTGCAGGACGAGTGGCTCTAGGCTGCCCATCACCGACTGCATTGCCGGCGTGCAGCACCAGCACCAGGACACCAGGGTCCCGCAGCTCCCGGCGCTAACCAGACACTTCATGAGACAGAGCCATCGAACAGATGTTGACATTTTGAAACTCCAGACACATTTTGAAAGCCCAGCCACTCCTTGTACCATTTCCCATCTGCTTCTTCCGGACACAGTCAGATCCATGTGAAAGTCTCCAGTCACTGTGGCTCTTCCATTTGTGTGCCAAAAGTCATTATCCACATTAAGGACATCATAGGTACCTAGAATGAACCTTTCTCAAGCCACTCTTCTAAGCAATGAATACACAGACTCCTTCAAGCACATAAGCCCAGATGAAACCAGGATCATTTGCTCTCCACACATTTTTCAAAGCATCTCTTCCAATTTTCCAACTTCTTTCTCCTCCCCAGGAAAATGCAAACCAAGAATCAACACTGCAACTTACCTGCAGAGTCTGGACTCTTGTCTTCCGTATCACCAGCTGCCTCTGCCACTGTCCAAGCTCATTAGAGAGACCAGTTGCCCTTTGTTTAGTCTAGTTAAGAAAGACTAGCGGGGCACAGACCGAGTGGGTTTGCGGATGGCACGGGGCTGGCTGCTCTCTGTCCCCTTGGCCCTAGGAAGGACAAGCTGCAGGACTCGCAAGAGTGATGGCTCTGCAGCAGGAGCATGGAAAGGAGCTGCAAACACCAGGATATCTTGGCTACCTGCTCTGGGCAGGAACATACTGGAGATAGTAGTCGTTGTGCCACGTCTGGGGACTGCTGGAAGGAGAAACTGAGGTCTGCAGTTGCTCCATTTCTCTTAAGAAAAATACTTCTCCCAATGTCTTTTTTTTTTTCCCACCCTATTTTAATTTAAAAAAGCACATCCCACATTTGCAATTTTTAGCACCTCTCACATCCAGGGTCCAACACTCCGGAGAAAAATGAGCATCAACCAACAAGACCTGCCTTTCGTCACCTTTTACTGCTGGGCACATGGTTCTGATTAGTAATTAAACGCAGAAGGTCCTGGCCCTACCGGATTGAAAAATGTTTCTTCGGCATTTGAAACCTGGCAGGCCGCTCCAGAAAACAAAAGGGAAAACAAAAGGGAAAGAACAGTTTGCTGCAGCCCTTTGGCAGCACATAAATCACCCCAAACGGGCACCGCGCTGCCTGCCCGCTCTGGCAGCGGCCGCCTTCTGCTCGCCCGTGGCGGATGCAGCGAGCAGATGCTGTAACGATGCTGACGGTCCCAAACAATAGCATCTTTTAAGGGATCCTGGTGACAAGCAGCATGCAAAGGGGATGTGCTGTCTCTGATACAGCAGCAATGAGCAGTTTGCACAGGCTGTTTGCCGTGCTGGTCATGCTCTGGTTGGGATTTCTGGGGGAGCTCGGTTCCTCCAGTGCTTCATAAGAATCCTTGCACAAAACCACCACGGGGATGAGTGAGCACAGCCAGCAGCACATGGAGGTGCCTAGAAAAGCATCACCTTCCCAAAAGCCTTGCTGCTTTACTTTTAGCTGATGTAAACTAACCTGTCTCCATAAAAAGCAATAGAAGCCAGAAAAATCTGGGCTCAATTTCCATCAATTCAAAAAAAAACAAAACAAACAAAAAAAAAAAAAAAAAAAAGAAAACCTCAAAAAAAGGAAACAAACAAAAGCACTCCGTGCACCTTTCAGCTAATTTTGTGGTCCCAGAGGACAAGAGGTGTGAAGCAAATGCATGGCTGGTCCTGAGAAAGGGAAAGGAAGAAATGTGGTGGCTGGGCAAGGTGCTAATGAGAAAGTGATTTGTCCCTCTGGGATGCCCTTGTGCTTCCAGAGAAAGTCACAGAGATGAATTTCTGAATGTTTAATACAGCTTCTTAATTAAGAGAAAGGTAAAAGCCTGAGAAACAGCATCCCTACCTTCCAAGTTCAAGGTCAAAGCTTTAAAGGCAGGATCATATTCCATCTCAGAGAAGGAGGTGCTAGTTGTAAGAGGTCTCTTTGCAATTAGAACCACTTGGTCCTCAAACCAAATGGAAAAACAACCTCTTCCTCATTCACTAGTGATGTCACAGTCTTCCTGCTTTTCAGAATCCTTTTTTAAAGGATTTTTCAGGAAGAGTCTTTTTCTTATACTGTCCTGAAAAAAACCAAAAATACTGAAAAGCTAAGGAAAACCTCAAAAACGAAAACTCTAGCAAACTAATTTTTAAAATCTGTCTGATTTCCCAGAAACATTACAGTCTGATAATTTCTGAAGGTTTCATTTCCATTTCAATCTTTCTTTTCATCCGGCAGCTGAACTTATATTTCAAAGCTAAAAAAAAGTTAAATAGGAAACAAAATAGAAATAGTTTCACTTCTCAGAGTCACAGTGACCTACTGCTAATTCTAAAAACTTTTCTCCATTTTTTCACCTAAACGTGAAATCTATTGAAAATTTGGCCTTTATGCTGAGATATTCTAGCTTTGACGAATCAATGTTGCAATGAATAATGAATTTCCTTTTTCATGTTAATCCAAAATATTCCCGGGCACACTCATTTTGCCCATTAATATGGTCTAATGCACCAAGAGACAACACACGTTCAGGAACTGGGCAACTTCCTATTTTTGCCATGGTTTTCTGTGTTGCTGAGAAGAAACCTCTGCAGTGGATGCACAAACGTTGTCTTCTTTCTTCCTCCTTTTCCCATGGGTATTGTAAACTCTCCAGGCCAAAGATTTTGTAGCCTTTACAGAAAGACTGCAAAGAATGCAAGATTTTGTAGCCTTACAGCAAGACTTACAGTAAGACCAGGTACAACAGGAATACAAGAAATACTTCCAGTAAATAGTTTTTGCTGGTGCACGTGGCTCACCTGAGCAATCTGCTATGTTAACTACAGTGATAAAATGAAGGAAAATCACAGTTTTGATCCATTTGCATGAGAAGCAGTGGCAACCAAACGTGTTGTACCATTAAAGGAAACACATTAGGAGCTCAAACGATTTGTGTGGCTGTTTTCTGCAAGCAGCAGGTGCACTCGGGAGATTTCGAAATGTCCTTGAACTTCTGGAGTAGAAGGAGGAAGAAGAAGAAGAGGAAGAAAACAACCCAGCATGATCAGTAACTGCAAGAACATTGTCGGGTGATTAAAAAAATTGGAGGGAGCTTAAACAGGCCTTTTTATTATAAGCAACGGTGCCTAGTCGACCTTGCCTGATTCAAGCAAGGCAGGAAAGCAGAGATCGGAAGATATGCAGCCTCGTGTGCCAGCCCGCCCCGCTTGGAATTTAAATGACAACATTAGTATTCAGGAACTTTGCATGTGTTTAAATGTGGATTAAAAATGCATTAATTGGTCTCATTTTAACAAGCTCTTCTCTTTGTATATCAAATATTTGAAAGATTCGGTATTATCACCTCTTGTCTGTGCTGGAATTGAAGAGGAGAAAAGAAATGTAATTGAGGACTTAAGGAGTGTCTTCTTCTGTTTGCTCAGCCCAGGGCTATCTGATTGAAAGCTCAGGGGAAAATGACTTTGATAAGTATATGCATAACATCTAAAGAGAACACAACTTGGCAAGTGAGCGCTGACAGCCAAGCAGCAGCAGTTTTGGCAGGGGAAGTGGCTTTCCAGTAAGTGCTGTATCAGAAAAACTGCTGGAGCAGTTTGTATCACATACCCTGTCCCTAGCGAGTGCCAGGAAGAAGCAAAGATATTCTCTTTGCTGAGATGTTAGACCAGGACTCCAAAACTTCGTTTCAGCTCTTTCTTTAGCTGCAGCTCCCTGTCAGAGTGTGGGCAGTGTGCTACACCTGAGGATGGACATCTTCTTGGAGAAAACTGAGCTCCTCTGTCTCTCTATCTCTGCTCCTACCTGCAAGACTGAGAGGTTTTTGGACACTGTGACTGGCCTGCTATCCCTGGTTTTCCAAGCCCCAGGATGTCTCCATGAAGCAAAGTCCTCCTGATGAGGGGAGTGTTATCCTTCCAGTTCACCAAGCAGAACATTTCAGCTTTGGTTCTCCTACATCCACTGGGATTGTTCTTGTTGGCTAGACATGTTTCTTATTCCTTTTTTTTTTTTTTTTTTTTTTTTTTAATTCCTTTTATTCCATCATATTCCTAAAAGTTACGTGAGAAAAATGGAGAATGAATTCTAAGGAGTTCTGATTGGGGTTTAAGAACTGAGCAGAGTCTTCACTGAATGTTAAGGTGCATCTCAGGCACCAGCTATTCATGAACTTGGAAAATCTTGGATGATCTTTGTTCACGTGCATGCTTGCTACTTTTTGCTCGTTTTATTTACAAAAGAAAGAGTCAGAATCGTCATATTCCTTTGCTGATGTTGGATCTGCGACACTGCAGGGATGTGACCATGGACCTCCTGCTGAAGCCAGGTGGGTGCAGAAACCAAATGCAATACAACCATGTGCAACACCTGCATTAATCCTTAACTACAGCCCTGGGCAACCACAGCTGTGGCATATGCACACCTCTTCCTGGAGGATGATAGAAGCACCAAAACAGAGCTAGGAACCCCGTTCTCCCAGAACTTTATTAGGAAATCTCACCCTCACAGGCTGTGGCCATGCAAATTTCTCCCAGAAGTTTTGTACACAACGGTGCTTCTAATTGCTTGTGCAAGCCAGAGTTAAAAGGCTGCAATAAGAAACTGCCCGAATCTCTAAAACCTCAGTTTCATCCATGGATAACTACAGCATCTCTCAGCATTACCACAAATGCTCTGCCAAAGATTGCTCATTAAGAAATTCCTATGCATCTAGATAGATGCTGCTAGTATCTGCTCAAAAAAAAAAAAAAAAAAGAGGTCTAGCAGTCAGCAAAAAAAATCTTGCTGAATGGAAATTTGAATGCTTATAGCTTTCATTGGCCATATGAAGGCATTTTGCCGATCATTCTCACTTCGTTATAGGAGGGATAAAAAACCTCCTCCAAGTTTACAGGCTGAAAAATATCTCCGTAACTTTTGTACAGCTTCAGCTGTGTTGTGAGAGCAGGCACTTGCGTGTGTTTGTGTGTCTGGTTGTGTGCCCCGTGGCCTCTGCTGGCTCCAACAGGTATTTAGAGCTGTCAGAGTGCTATAGAAATGCAGTCCCTCTTGGCCGGGGCTCGTACAGGTTTGGAGGCTGATAGCCTCTGCTATCACTTACAGCATCTGAATGCCCAATTCTTATTAAAATTAATGCCAGTGCTGCTGTCTGGCTTTTCCTCTGCAGCTTTGTGGATCTCAGCCCGGGATCAGTTTTGAGTCGCCGAGGGCCGGTACCTTCGCTGAGTTTGGTTTTCAGCTGCAGGCTGGAATATTTCCAGAAAAAAAACTTTATGTAAAATTCACTCCAAACTCCCACGTGGGAATGCAGGCTCATTTAAAATGCTGTGAACTTTCTGCTGGTTCCTAAGCTTGAGGCATTCTTTTTCTTTAAAAAACAAGAAACAGCTGGAGCTTGCATTTTATGTCTATTTACATACCCCAATTTGTCTTAACATCAAGCCCTGCACCAGGCTCTGATGAGATTGAAGAGGTCTATGACATCTCACCGACACATAGGAAACAATATCACACATTCATTTGTTTAAGCTTATGAAGGAAGAGCAGACTTGCTCTCCCAAGCCACCTCTCTCTTTCAAGATAGAGTGTGAAATGCAGATTATATACATGCAAAATGCAGGTTATATAAGATTTGGGGCATCCCTGCTATAACTGAGTGGGACAGAAGCAGATCAGCGTTAGTGCCGCCGAGCAGGGACCCAGGACCTATGTGGCCAGGGGTGCACACACAGCCCCTGCTTGCTGCACGAGGACTGCAATATTTGAGTATCTTCCAAAAAATGCTCCAAAACATCGCAGTCATGGAAAAGCAGGGAAAGCAAGTAAATTTCTTCCTTTTTTTTGTGCTTTTTTTTCTTTACATGACAGATTAAGAGTGGAAGTTCAATGCATTTTGAGTGTCAAGCCTTAGCATGCTGCCAAATGCAGGAGATGCTCTGCAAGCCCCAAAAAACAAAGACATTTCTCATATAAAGGATTTAAACACAGCAGCTCTCCCAGAGCGATACACACTCTGTGCGCTGCTTTCTCGTTTGTGCAGAAGATGAAATCATAGAAACATATACTTATTTACCTTAAAAATCCAATAATAACAAGAGATGTATAACTGAACTCTGGGCTCATCTCTCAGGCACTTAAAGAAAAAGAAAATGAAACTTAATAAGCAAGAAGGCACTTATATTTGTACATATGAACAATGTGAGTAGGCAATGGTACAAAACAAACAGGATTAGCTATGTTTTGTTAAGCTACCTTCAAGATTACTAGCAATTTGTTCCCAGAAAGCTCAAATCAATGCCAAAAATGGGTCTCTATCAACATCATCATGATTTGCCAGATAGGAAAACAAAGACAGAAATAAGGGCTGATGGAGACAGGGATTGGTCATGGAGGGAGTGGGACTTTCCAAAGGCTTTCCTCAAAAACAGCACCAACTTCCCACTGAGCTCTGAATACCTCCCTCCCCATTTCAAACTATTTTTAAATGTATGTGATGCACTTGATCTTCCAGACGAAATATTTCTGTATTATTCTGTGAGCTTGAATTCCTTTCCCCCCACCCCTTGCTCTCTGTTCACTTCAGATAATTCAATAGGAATTTATTTGAAAAGAGGTGGCGGGTCATAAATGAGCTAAAACGCTGACAGCAGGAGTTCCAATACATTTGTTGCTTATATCTGGCAGGGAGCCAGCTTTAGGGAGCTGTGGGATAGTTATCATTAGGCCAGTTGAAAATATTCCATCCCAGCCAAGGCTTTTTTATTATTATTTTTTTTCCTGTAAGATCTCATTTTCTTTTGATTAAATGAAATTTCCACTTACTGTGTTTTCCCACGTGTCTTGTTGGAAAAAGTCAAATGTCTATGAGCAACCCCAGGCAAGGGCCTGCCTGCTGGCACTGTCTTCCCTCCGCCAAGGCAAGCGCCTCCTGGGAAGTGTAGTTTGGTTTAGGACAGCAAAGTCCCTACGGGGACACAGGCAGGCACCCAGGAGCCAAGGTGCATCTCCCTGTTGGGTCTCTCAAGCTGTTTTGGTCTGTGGCAGAGATAAAGTGTCAACTTCTGGCTGCTAACAGAGAGAACGGTTTTTTTTTGGTGAAAAACATCAACTTTTCAAATGATGAGCATAGGTGCCAGCTCTGTTCTGGCATTTAATTCCTGAACCTCATCTTTTACACTCCTTGCTCTAGAAAATGTAATGCCTGGCTGAACTGTGCACACTTCCCTCTCTTAAGCCTTGAACCACATCACAAAAATGGACAGACATCTGGTGACTTTATTGGTGCGCTTAGCAAACACAATGTGTTGCAAGATGTGGGTTCATGGGGAGACTTTGCAAGCAAAGTATGGGTCTAGAGATTGCTTGGACGTTAAGAACAAGCTCGTCTGGCTCCCAACAGGATCTTGGAACCAGCCTGTCTTCTTGTGTTTGAGGACCATCTTGCTTTTTCAAAGCCTATGTGAACAGGAAATGCCCACTGGAAGCTGAAATGATGAAAACCACCTTGGTTATTATCACCAAAGGGAGCACAGCCCTTCTGTCTGTGTAATCCAAGCAGTCAGGGGATTATATGCCCAGCTGTAGGGCTACCTAACACCTTGAGAGACTTGAGATGAACCGAACTTCATTTGAATTATACTAATTCAAATCAAGAACAGCAAGATTTGGGCCTGTGCCATCTACATTAGCCACAATGATCCCCTCCCTTTCTTGCAAACACTGATGCCTCTTCTAGCCCTAGGATTGCTTATTCAGTAGCTGGTGGCTTAAGTTAATGACTTATCATCATTGGACGCTCTGAAGGGATCCCTCATTTTCATCATGCTGGGAGAACACCACCACCCTCATGATCCTGCTGCCATTCAGAGCACCTAAAAATGAACTTTGCAGACTTTTAAATGTCATTAACTAAATGGAGTTCATTGGCTGGAGTCTTTCCAGATGTTCCACATTACATCTCTCCTCCTGAGCTCTGCTAAAGCCCTTTCTGATCAACTTTACTTCAGTGAGCTTGAAAGTATACCGAGATCTTGGCATCTCTCAAGCCGGGCCGATAGTCCTCAACAGTGTGTAACCAGAGCTGGCCCCCAAATCTTATCGTTACAACATGTCACTGAAGTTTGTAACCTTCTCCTGGGAGTCAGCTTGAAAAGCCTGCAAAAGGGGACCTCCTTGGGAGGTGGCTCAGAAGCACTCCCAAAATAACCTCCCTGGCTCCCCTGGGATTTGGATGCCAAAGCAAGCACCTTGCACACACAGGGGCAAACTCAACCCAAACGTGGTGATAAGGGCTGAAACTGCACGAGGGGGAAAGATCTGTGGCTCCCTTTCTAGACAGAAAAGGGAAAATAAAGCTGTGTTCCTCCTGTCTGTTTAAGGGCTTACTTACAAGGGAAAATTAAACCAAAATTAACTAGTGGTGTGAACTGCAAGTGAATTAGTTAAATTACATTAAACACAAATCTGGATTCATCCATTTAAAATTGAAGTAGTCTTAATTCAATTTGTCTCAAGTCACTTCAAAAGTGAATTAAGTAAAACTTAATTACGGACCCTTTAATTTCAAATGCATGTGTCTACATAGATGTTTAATGTGCTTTCATTTATCCATTTTAGGAATTAATCTTGATGAGCTTTTCTGCATCTAGGTGGACCTTTATTTGCATAGTGAGATAGTGATAAAGCTTTGATTTCTTCTGATTTTTTTTTTAAGAAAGAGAGAACAAAAAAACCTTGTTTCTGACCAGCCAAAATAAGATGCCTAGATGTGTTGCAAATGTCTTGGTTTTGCACACCAACATGGGATTGCCATTCCAGCAGCATCCCCTGGGTAAGGGACAGGGACTGAGACCTCACCAAGGAAATGGTCACTGTTCCATCACTTTTTTAGGCACACTTATAGTGCAAGTGTCTCCTCCAAGCTGGGAATGAAGCGTTTGTGGTCCAGAAGCCACAGAGCTATGTAAGGCCACCACTAAGCCTAATGCTAGTGAAGAGCAAAACCACAGCTAAGATAAATGATACCCAGGTTTTGGGAAAGGCTGCCTCACAGTGAGGCTGAGGACTACATTCCTCAGTCCTCTATGAGCAGTTACGCAGAAAGGAAATTAAAGAAGAGACAACAGGACATTCTCCATCTCTAACCAGCCTGTCTTGTGCAGGAAGGGAGGTCTGACGTGATGCCTCCGTGCTCAGCGTGGGGCAGAGCAGGGGCTTTTGCGCCAGCCTTGCTCTGCCTGTGGGAGCTCAGTGTCCCTCCCACGGCCAGCTCGGCACCTCTGCACGGAGAAGTGAAGCAAGCTGCCCTTTCCTCTCCTGTCTCTCGAGCGCTTTCAGCTCTGCATCCACAAAACTGTTCCCAGGCAATTAATCTGGCCAGCTCGCCTGCCACGGTGATGCTGTAGCCGTGCAGCTGAACGTGGGGTTCATTACAGGGTTGTCTTGCACAGACGGGACCCTGCGTTTGATCCCGTCTCCCCAGGCAGGGCACCATCCCTGCTGCTCTTGCCAGGCAGGCTTGGAGGGTACCAGGGATGCGGAGTTGCAGCAACGATGCCCCAAACTCCCTGCAGTGAGGTGGGAAAAGCAGTGCGCTAAACTTTCTTTTTTCCTCCCACAGAAAATGGTGCTAACAGCAAATCTTTCCCAACAAAGGGCTTTGAATTCAACAAAATGGTACCTTTATCCCCCCAAAAATCACTGCTTGGGAACATTTCTGTTTGTAGCTACACTACCTGTCATTGCTGTGGGCTGCGCAGTGTTAGCTCACTCCTTGTCACCTGCTTTTTGTGCATGTGATGGAGAAAATGAGTTATTTCTCCTTAAATGGCGCAATGTAATCTGCAACAAATGGTCACTTTAATGATGACTCCTTGTTACAGCCATACCTGGATCTAATCAGGAGAAAAGCCCTAATAAAAGGCAGATGCATCGTCACTGCATCATCCCGTGGGCTGCTGGCTGGACACGGCCCCAGTCTCTTGCCTTGAGAGGAGGATGTTGGACCATTAGCTGGGTCATCAATCACCTCAACAAGATTAATTTAACTCACCCTGAAGTGTGTCAAAGCTGCTGAGCTTCAGCACTCTTTCTAATATTGTTTAGTAACCCCTTCAGTAAAACGGGGTAGAAGGGACAGAAATGACTATGACTAGAGAGCTGTTTCTATAGTCCCATCTGTATCTCGGTGCTGGAGAGAAAGATATTTCAACAGATGAGGCAAGTTTGAGATGAATAAAATAATCCTGTGTAAGTTATGAAGTCTGCATTGCTCCTCCATGTGTGAAACAGCGGGAAGAAGGTGTGCCTGACCACAGAGCTGCCAGAGGGAGAAATGCATTAAACCCTCCCCAGGTGAGATGCACAAGTGACCGACAGAGTTTATTACATTTTAGAGCTGTGTTAGATATTAATCATTTTGCATTCTAAAGGGTGTCTGGGGAACTTAATTTGTTGTGGAAATGTCAGATAAGAGAGATGCCTCCTCTCCGAGAGAAAGAACAGTGAGCGCTCTGGAATGTTACTCTAAAATGACCTTTTACTTTATATTAAAGCAAACAGGTACAAATCAAAGCCAGGTCCCCAGCAGAGAGCACAGCGTGTGTGTGTATGTGTGTGCATGTGCCTTCCTTCTAACAGGTTGCAGGAGAGCAAAGCTGGCATCAGGAAGTTTCCTAGGATTATCACTACTCTGAAAGAATGAGGACTATTTCTTAGGTGTCTAAGGAATCCTTGCTTTTCCATTGCGT
The DNA here is from genome assembly GCF_003342845.1 of Nothoprocta perdicaria. Classification (NCBI taxonomy): domain Eukaryota; kingdom Metazoa; phylum Chordata; class Aves; order Tinamiformes; family Tinamidae; genus Nothoprocta; species Nothoprocta perdicaria. Next base: position 4,770,845 of record NW_020455566.1, read on the forward strand.
ATGTGCTACCACATGCGCGATATTTTCATTTATTTATGTACATCATTGCATGCATAATATCAACTAGTCTTTATAGGTATTGTATTTTTAATATAAACTATGTGCTGGCACTGTAATATTATATACTCTTATGTACTGTATTTTGTATTTTTTTTCTCAAAGTTATCTTTATCTCAGCTAAAACTAGACTCTCTGCTTCCTTTTTTTCTTACCTTCTCGTAAAAATATTACATTGGGTTCAGATGCTATAATTTGTGTCTGTTGAAATACCTGATGGGGAAACCAATTCTTGGACACTGGAATCCCTGGATTTCCTGGGAGCTGCAGGTCCTGGGCTGCATGTTAGTGTTCTCCTCCCTGAAATGGGTGAGTCTTGATGGAGATCTGGGCTGACAGGTCACCCGGACCAGCCAGAAGATTAAGCCTACAGAAGAGTCCATGGCCTTAACCCACGCTGCGGTCCCCACAAGGCACAGCACACTCCTCTGTGCAATAATATGGTGTGCCTGGCAAAAATTAATCAGTGTTTCTGTTGAAATAACAGCATTTTCTGCAAGCTGCAGTCACTTGGAAAACCCAACTCTGTTGAAAATAAAATGTCTTCCTTCAAAAGCGTCTTGATTGATCTTTATGCTCTGTTAAGGGTGAAGTCCAGTTTGGGCAACGAAGGTAGCAGCATTCAGATTCCTAATTACATCCACTTAAAGTCTAACCCCCTCTGGAGAGGGGATAACTTTCACCAGAAGGGTTTTTCTTTGCTTGAATGCTTATAGGAATGTTATTACAGCCACTCCCACATTATATTTTTCATACCTGCAATACTACCTCTTTTAAAAATCAAAAGCTTTTCAATTTCTTAAATGGTTTCACAGTCTGAGGTTGAGCTAGATACCTAGAAGGATGGAGCTGACAAAGAATTAACAGAGTCAAAAAAAAAAAAAATTCCTGGCACAATTCACTGCTGCAACTTCGAATGAATACAGCAACAAGTGCTTCTTAGAATAGCATCTCCTAGTTGCTATTTGTGCTGTCTGTAAGGAAATGGCTTTTTGAAACCATGTAGACTTGGGACTCAGTTCACTATTCAACATGGAAGTCAGCAAAACCACTTAGCAAATTCCTCTAGAACAGGCTGTATCTAGCTTTATTTCCTTCTATTTTACTTTCCTTTTTTAAAAAATCATGATTTTACTTTTGCTAACACCTCCCTGCCTCATGCTTTACTGGTGTTTCTAATCCTTTGAGAGACTGCAAGTGTTCTGCTGGTTATCAAACCTTGTTCCCCTGCGTGCCTCAAAGGAGAATTTGAGTATTCCCTGTCCTGTAAGCTTCCCTTGATGGGTTTTGCCCTTCCAACCCTTTGAAGAGCCTTCTTTCGAAGACAGCCCCTGGGGATATTTTAATGGCTATGAGCAAGGAGAGGTTTTCTCGCTGCTGTTTATACCTTTACCTGTAGTCTAATTAAATGAAATTAAACGCCCCTCTCTGCTGGTGCTGACATTTGTAGTGGGGAGGAAAAGTGGCCAAAATCTCTCTAATTTATCAGAAAGGATGATTTTGCCCTCCTGTGGAGTGGAAACAAGAATCTGTGAATGCAAATACATATGGGCTTAAAGATCTACTGGGCAAATCCTTAGAAGGGAAAAAGAACATCAAGGTTATGTAATAAAAAACCTCTACCTTTGGCTTGGGAATGATTCATACCCCAAATTATGAGCTGCTGGACACTGAGGAATAGATCAACTCCTATGTACCCCGCTTTGATATCTTCTTTAGGCAGCTACACTTGATGAGAGTTGGGCAGATTTTTATTCTGACCTGCTAGAGCTGATTTGAAGCTTTAGTCATTGGCTTCTGGTCCAGCATTCCCAAACCAGGGCTGCAGTTCAGACCTGCCTGGTGTTGCTGTCAGCATGGGCTGGGGGGCTCAATGCTCATTTAATCCTAGGCAAGGAATAACATAGCACTTTTCTACTGCTTGTGAGTCTCCTGGTAGCACTTACCGAATGTTAGTAATTTGGCCTGCTACCATGCTGCTGTGATGTGCACTCTAGCAATTGAACTTGCAATAGCTGAATATTAAGGGCAGGGTATTGAGGAGACTATTTACAACCTTATTGCTCGTAATGCTATGGCATTTTGTTTTGTAAGCCCTATATTGACCATACTCTTGAAGAAATCACAATGACATAAGGACAGTGATCAAAATTTTCTCAGAAAGACACCTGCCTAAACAATACTGAATTTTGGTTACTCAGTTACAGCTTCCTTAGGTGAGTGGAATTAACCGATCCAGTAAACACGCTCTGCAAAGTCCTTTGGTGCTGGCCAAGCACAGGGAGCAATGGTGACATTGCAAACTATTGCTCAGTTTCCTGAAAGGGGTCTGAAACACAAGGCTTGCAGGACAAGGAAATAAAGAGCTTAAGCCACTTGGTGCTGCCTTGTTCATTGCAGAGTCAACACGGTCATCGGCCTCAGCTGGAACATTTTGGGGACTCCGAGGAGAGCAAGGCTGGAACCGTGCCTGTCTTCATAGAAGGGGGGTCTGAATCCAGAGCTCCGGATTATCCCCATCACTGGGGACGCACACGCAAGGTCAGGCATGCAGAAAGGTCGGGTCATCAGTGAGAGCATCAGATGAGTCCTAAGTCACAGGGTGTGGGCAAAAATCTAAGGATAAAGTGATCCTTAAGGCTAAAAATGTGAAATAATGTGCATTCCCTTCTGCATGTGGATAGGCAAAGAGATGACCTTGCCCTGTATTTGACTGGAAGTTCTCCCACCAACGTGAGCCACCATGAGAGCTGTACATCACACGATACCTATGGATACCTCTACTCAAAGATCCTCTCCTGGCTTCTGCTCTCAGCTGTGGTCACAAGGGCATAGCAAAACTCCTGCCCAGCTTTTATTTGTGCAATCTGTTACACGAGCATGAGAATTTAAGAAAACAGCAGATTCAGAGGCCGATGCCCACCCCCTCTCCCACCTGAGCAGATAGGAACAGCCGCAGCGCGCAGAACTGCTTGGCATTTCTTTAATCTTAACAAAAGGGATGAGCACTGCTTTTCATTATGCTATTGTCATCAGCAAATGAGGTCCTGGGGAAGGTGGAGCGCTGGGAGATGACAATTTTAGATAGTGTATCTCTGCCGGCAGCGCCTCGGTTTGCATCCTCCAGCGAGCAGGATGCGCGGGGTGGCCGGGAGGCTCGCGGCCTCCGTCCACAGCGGGAGGCTCGGTGCAAAGCCAGGGCGCGCGGAGCAGATTTCCACCCTGCCTTTCAGTGCATGAAAGGATGCTTCCTTCCAACTTTTTCAAAAGGGATTCTCTGTTTGTTGTGTTTCTTATCAGTTAAAAGGCAGCGTTTGATGAAAAATTGCTTTGCTTTACAAGAATAAAGGGAATTTGGAACAAAAGGGCTAAGTAAGCTACAAGCGTGGCGAAGTATTACACTTTGGGTCATTCTGCATGTTTTTATCTTGATGCAAAATATGTTTTTGTGCATTCTGTCAGAAACCCTAGAAAAATATTTAACTTGCTCTAAAATACAATTGTTTCCCTGCAGGTTTTATTTGACTACTGAACCAAAGAGTTCACTCTTCCTTTAGGAGGTGAAGAAGAAATTGAGGGTAGTTCGGGGCAAAAACTAGTGGTTGGATTTGGAAAGTCATCCTGACTGAATCATCTGAGCAACGAGCCTTTCACATACGGTACTTCTTATCCCCAGGAGAAACAGCACCTATCTTATGATGCTGACAGAGGCAAAAGAGGGGGAAAAATACACAGGAGAAAATCTAAATTGCTAAATTATTTTCCCCATTGTTGAAAGATTAAGTTCAAGACGAGCCTCTGGCAAAGCAAGGAGGGAAACCCAGAACCCCTGAATGCTCTGGTGATGACATTGCCCTCTGTGTTTGAGATGGAGCAACCTCCAGAGCTCAGATATCTCAGGAGCTCCTAGCCACCACATGTATCTACCCAGAGAGAGCTGATGTTGGAGGCTGAATCTCTCACAGACTAAACAGGAGAACACAGAACACATCAGACATGAGGACTGAGGACAGTCTGGTGGTTTGGTGCTACCCAAGAATTTTGGGAAGAATCGGATTCAAAGCTCCATTTGTCATCTTGGCAAAAAATTTTCTAGAAAAGATGAAATGCTTAAGGGTCAGTAAGGCCAAGGTTTTTGATTAGTGAGTGTTAGGTTTGATCCTGGATGGGGCTGGAATAGAAGCAGAGATGACTCAATCCATGACTCAGTTTGGGCTTGGAAATAAAGCAATACATTAAAAGTAATTTTATTTTCAGTTTAATATGCAAAAGCAGGTTTGCTCAGACCAAAGGTAACCCATGTTCCCAGATCCCAAGTGGTTAAAGCAGACCGCCCAGGAGATGGACATGTACATCCATGGGCGAGCACGTGGCTTTGTTATTTTTGCAGTCATTTTCAGCTTTAAGTTGTCTCTTGATGCCTTTGGATTTCATAGGCCTTCATGGATTAATTCCCTGTTAATCTGTCCACTTGCTCTGGAAACCTACAGTATCCCATGCCAAAACAGTTAATTTGGGGACTTTTTACAAATTGTGTATAAATCATCTCCCTTTATCTTCAGGCACCCTCCAAAACTCCCGGAGGTGAAAGCTGCCTGGTCCACTACAAAACCTCTTCATTGTAGCTTGAATTATGTGATTAGTTTTGAAAAGTCAGAATGTTCCAGTTTAAAAATGACAGGGTGAACAGTTTCCTTTTTTTCTTTTCTTGCTTTCTTTTGATTTCTTTTTTTTCTGGCCAAAATCATTTGCAAAAGTTGACCCAGAAGGCTTTATGTTCCCTGAATTTCTGTGTTTCCATGGACCTATTAGGAGCAGAAAGAGCTTCTCCCTACCAAGGGGCACATGTTCAAAGAACTGCCTCCAAATATCCCATTCTTTGCAGCTCTCCTGCCAACTGTTTGCTTTTATGTATTTACTTTGTTCATGAAATCTCATGTAGCCTTGTTCTTCGCTCTATCCATCGTCCAAATCACACAGCCCGTTGCAAAGCATTTGCTCAGCTGTGACCATTCCTCTCACCCAAATGGAGGGCTTATTTTTTATTTTGCTAACTGCCATGATTGCTGTTTTCTCTCAGCCTCTCCAGCACGAATCCTTCCTCTCAAATTTGCCTTGTGTTGCTGACCATCTCCTAATGCCGCTTCCCATCCTCCGTTCCCCAGCCCCATCTCAGCGTGGAGAGCACTTTAACTTGCATGTGTGGATCATAGCTATATTTCTGCATGTGCTGTGAGCACAGTGATCCAACACGGCTGCTCGCTGGGCCAAGCTTTGCTTTGGCCCAGTCAGCACCAGGCAGGAGACTGTCTCAGGTGCCACTTGTGGGTCCAGGTAGCGTTCAAGAGCAGAGGAAAAGGAGATGCTTAAGGTTACTCTCCACTTTTATTCCGCTTTGTTTCCTGTTGCAAACCAAGCAAAATGCACATCTGAATGTCTCAAAATTTCCGGTGGTCCAGAAGCATTGCAAAGCAGTATCTTATAAAGCGCAGCATTTGATAATCAAAAGGAAAAGCAGCTTTGCCAGTTCCCACTACCCTGTGTGCTCATGCAGCAGCTGGATGTAAGAAAAGGAGTTGTTAATTAATGACTGGAAGTGAGCAATAGAAATCTGTGGTTTTAGAAAAGATTTCCATAATGGCCCCATTGTTGTTGCTGTGGGTAATATCTAGAGAGAAAACTTGGATGCTAGTGAAGAAGAAAGTTGATAGTAATTCTGATTCCTTGTGGGGGGTCCCTCTTGTTCTGTCTCTCTTGTTTGTCTCCTTTTAAAGCTCCATCTTTCTCCTTCTCTTGCATTTTTTTTTGACTGTGCCTTTGAATATTTGTGTACTTGGGAAACTGTTTCTTTGGCCAACTCCCCTTGCCTGCCTTAATTAACTCCCTCATATTTCTGAAGGTATCTCCCAGGGCTCTGTAATCCCCTCCATGTGCTGACTAGCAGAACCCCAGGAGATCCTTCCATGAGAAAAACTGCTGCTTAAAAGCGAGTGATTTCAGGCCTCTGGTTTCTTAATTAGCAGCCTTTATACCAAAAGTCCATGGGAGTGACTGTCTGACAGGGAGACTTTCCATTTGTGCACAGAAGAAAGCTCTCCCCTCCTTTTTGCATCCCTGGGAAGCTCTGCTTGCCCTTTTTGCAGTGTTAATTACCCGCCTTGCAACCTCTTCAGCATCCACAGGGCGCTGGAGGGTGGATAGACACCCGGATCCAGCAGCATGGCTTGGTCCCGGCCCCCACCAGCCTCAGGGATGCTCTTCAACTTCTTTGAAAAACGAACGACTAAATGAAGCGGTTTGTCAGAGTCACTTATACACAGTCCTTATGTAAAATACGTGAGCAGGCTCCTAGGATGCTCAGCCAGGGCAAGGGAACATGGCAAGTGGATTAGATGGTGTAGGATGGAGGACAGGACTACAAGAGAGGCGTCTTTAGTCAGCTTTAAATTGTCCTCCTTGGTGCACTTCAAACAGGGGCCAAATTTCCCATGGGCATTGCAAGACAGAGAGTTTGGAGTGGGGATTTAAGGGAGGGTAATAATTGACCTTGAAGAGGCAGTTGAGAGCCCTGAAGAAAAGAATCGAGACTTTTTCTTGGAAATCACACATTTACAGCTCTTTAAGGGTCCTCAGGTGTTTCTTAGGCTGTGCAGTCCCTTGACACCAGCTGCCCTGTCCCCTGTTAAATGTTTAGCACAGCCAGTAGCCCAAGTGCTCTTTAGCTGTGGTGTCAGAAGCCCTTTTACAGCATTTCATTTAGATGTTCATGTTAAGGCGGCTGATTTTCCTATAGCTGAACCATTCCCTCTCTGTGCTATCGGCATTCTCCGATGCAAATCATCCCTAAATACCTCCTTAGACCCCCTTACCCTTATCTGCCACGTGCTGTCAGCGGGCTGTAAATGGCACAGCCTGCCTGTTTGTGAAAGATGACATTTTCAAACCTTATTTTTTAAATCGTAAAATACGTGGCACGTGTCTCACCAAAATCAGATGAAATCAAGTTAGTATCTCAAATGTTAAAATTACCATTTATATTTATGTCAGGAATTTAAGCAAGAGGCTTCAAACTACGTGTTTTGCAAAAATGTGAGCAAAAAAGTTGCAGCCATCCTTACCCAAAAAACCCATGCATGCACCAGTCCTGTAAAAAACATTGTTTAAATGCTGTTCACTTGGTGTCTTAGTGACTTTGGAGTATTAAAGGTGACATTAACATCATGGGAGTGAAAGGTTTCAAATTGCAGGCCAGTATTTTAATCTTCCTTTATTCTATTAAAGCAAGTAAGGGTATACAATAAGACAAAAAGGAATTGTTAGTAATTCAGCATAATGCTGCTTCATTTGGAGAGATGTAAATTCTTGATCCAGTTATAGGTAGCATAGAAGTCTATGTCTTCTTTCTGGAGACAGGCAAGCTTTCAGTGAAAAACATGCAAAGGCATGCATAGCTCCTATGCAGAGTGTGGAATATCATATATACATGTATGTACATATATTGTATGTATGTGTATATATATATATTCATATGCATGTAGCATAGAAACTATAAATCTCTCCTTAGTAAAAGGAAAGGGAATCTCCATAAAGAGCTAAGAACAGACATCAGTTTTTCAGATGATTGAAGTAAGGTTAGAAAAAGAATGAAGCTCTGTATCAGGTGTCTGAATTCCTATTAATATAATTTCCTGCTTAGATGCCTATGTTAGGTCAAATGCCTGCATATCCCGGCATCTGAGAGCTGCCTCTGGAAAGGAATTTGGGTACTGAAGATGCAAATTAGCCCTTCTAGACTTTGAAATGCTGACTAGTGTCTGTTTGCTTCCTTTGGCATCAAAGTACCTCGAATATTTGCGGTCTATTTGGTTACTTTAGATATGGAACTTTCAGGCAATTTCAGTCAATCTGTCATACTTTGCACCTAAACACATGAGTCAGAGACAATGTCCCAGTCGAGGCAGCTGCAATTTGGAGCTGAGAGCAGGTAACTCTTTAAATGCCTCAAAATATATTGCAAGTACTCATTTGACTATACCCCACGTTGATATCAAACTCAGGTCAAGTCCACTAGATTCTTTGAAAATATTTTGTCACCATGTGCTGTGGCCAGGAACGGGCACAGGATACTCCGTGTAGTGGCTACCTAGATTGCTGAAATTTCACTAACATTGACTAAAAACTGAGTAGTGCTTTTTGGCCAGAGTGCAGATCTGTATTATTCTGACAATTTGCATTTTCTGCTTCAGAGCTGAAATGTATATGGTATAATCACATACATAACTTTCCTGTATCTTTTTGCTGAGATCACACAGGTATATTATAAGGTAATGAGAAAAAAAAGTCTTAAGATGATGGAAAGAAGTAGATGCTGTCTCTACTGTGTGTACAGCCACTTCTGATCTAAGCCTAAGACAGGTGACTTTTGGGCAAACCCAAAAAAGATCTGACCACACCATGAAGAATGAGGATGAACTGATATGCAGAAGAGTGCATAGTACTAAGGCAGAAAGCATTTAAAGTTTCTGGGGTCATGTTGGTTTGAATTTATGACCAAAAGGTTCAGGCTACTTTCTGTTTTGTCCCTGTTCTGAAAGTGTTAAAATGACATGAAAGAGCTCAGAAGCTGTTAACCTTCTTTGATAACCCAACATACCAGCTTTCCATTTGAGAATGGCTCTTTGATTGAGGTTTTCACTTTTTTATTATTATTTTTTTTTCTTTTACAAATGTCAGATCAGCTACTCTGCTTTGTGACTATGGAGAATAAAAGATGATGGCAGATCCTGCACTTCCCAGCTAAGTGCTTTTGATCAGTGGTCAACACTGTGATGAATGCTTTTCCATCATATCCTTCATCCCATGCATTTTCAAGGCTGGTTAGGAGTTGGAAGGCAAGACGAAAGAATGCAGCTATCCGACAGAATTCAATTTCCTGAAAAAAATAAATCATATTTTTTTCCCTGTGACCTAAATGGAAAACATATTGTTCTGAAAGTGCTGTTCAAACAGAATTACCGAAACCTTTTATCAACAAAGAGACCATCATATATCAGACATCTGGTGTGGATGTCAATTATAATAATTAATTAGACATCTCCCCAGATGCCTGACACTACATTCTGTCAGCAGATTTTTTTGACTTCAATCAAAACTGCTGCTGCATTATGCATGAAACTCATGGAATAGTTGGGAGTTGAGAAGATCAGCTACAAATCACAACTAAACACACTACAGGCCGCCTGGTTCTGATGGCTTTTACCAATTTTGAAGGCTGCCAAGTGAAGGTCACATACATAGATTTCTTTTCCAACCCTTAACAGTACTTGCAGGAGTTCAAAGAAAAAGATGAGTGGGAAAGAATGATGATAAAAGAAAAGGTAAAGATTGCCACTGCACCCTTACGGTGGGGAAAAAAAGGCAGCTGCTCCTTTGCTGTCTTGTGCAGTCACCAAATGGAACTGAACAGAACTTCTTCAGCCCAGGTCTCAAAGCCCCTGGAGATGATGGTCTTGGGCCTTCTCTGCCCTTGACAGTACCCTCTTCTGCAGCCCTGCTCAGCGGGACACAAGCCTAGAGCAAGCTCAGCTCAGGGCTTAACAGCCAAAGGCTTGACTGGCTGGGCTGTCTTCAAGGAAAACATCCAAGGATCTCTGTTGGGATTTTGTCCAAATGAGGACTGACACTGACCTTTGCTGTCCTAGCTCTAGCAGTGTGGAGATATCTGTGTTTAGACATCTGCAATTGGTGATGGCATTCAGATCCCTACCTGTAGGCACCTTGAACCAGAGCTGTATCCTCTTCATTTCATCTGATCATCAGCTAAACCAAAGACACGTCAGAGATAAGAATATACATGATTTTTTCCAGTTTTCTAGATAAACTGGAAAAAAAAAATGGATTGGACTAGCTGAATTTCTGTTCTGTTTTGCTTTTTCAGACAAGCTGGAAAATATATTTGAGAACAAATGAAGCTTTGCTTCATTTTCTTTTCATTTAATCTCTTTTTTATTATTATTAAATTGAAAATAAATTAATTCCTGGAACAGTTAATTCATTCAAAACAAATGTATTTTTTTAATCTTTCAAAAATGTTTTTGGCATTTCTCAGGCAAAAGAACCCTTGATTTGTTCTACTCGATTTGGGAAATTGCTCCAGTCTGACAGAGTTTTCTACTTTTTTCTTTTTTCAGTGAGGAGTATTTGAACAAAAATATCACCAACTTTACCAGTATTAGCAAGGATTGAAAATACTTTAGGTTCCAGATTAAGGACTAATAACTGTCAAGTATGCGGGCACTAGTCTTGCAATTTGGTCTTATTCTCTTTGATGGGAATATGGTCATATTCAATGTGCGCATACTGATAGGAGCCTTAGTTAGGAAATATCTGAAACAGGAATAGAATGAGATTCTGTTTTAAATCCCAGGATTTTTCCTGTTTTCACTAGGGAGAAAAAATTCTGCCCATCTTTTATTTGTTCTCTAAAGTATTTAGTGCATGTTTGTACAGCATGAAATGATAAATGAATATGTAATGACAGTATATGTGCATCTCTGGAGCTGGCATGGTTCTTTCATTTGAAGGATGTACCAATGAAAAATAGAATTATAATCAATGTATGCATTTTAAAAGGAAAAAACTATCTGTAGCAAAACATGAGTTTCAATATTTCGTAAAAGCATCAAGGTTATTTTCAGTTTCATTACAAACAAAAAGAAAATAGATATGGCAAAAAAAAAAAATTTGAGGCTTCTGTTTAGTCTCTTGATTTTTTTTCTCTTTCATTTCCGGTAGAAGAAACTGAACTACATGGGAAATGAAGCAAGAAAGATTTTTTTTAAGGTTTTAATACTATCAAAACAAAAAACGTGAATTCCATAATAATCATGTTGTTCATTCCTGCATTTGGGGAAAAAATAGTTATTTCTAACTTCTAATAATAGTTAATGACACACTGTAGTCAGGAATGAAGTGTGAGGTCTTATTACATAAGAAGATGCATATATGAAGAGCTAAAATGTCTATATGTTTTCTTCAGCAGTAAAAGCACTTTGAAAGTGTATGTTTGGTAACATCTGCCAATGCGGATGAAGGAGAAACAAGGTCCCAAGTTAAAAAAATAGGAACAAATTATAGGATCAGGGCCTGAGAGATCATCAGAAACGCTCCAGATCCCAAAGCAGGTTCCACTTATCAACATTTGGAGTAGATGTGGGAGGACTTATTTGGATCACAAACCAGTTGTGGTTTGTCATTCACAGAAGCAATACAAAACCACAGAAGGATTTTTCCTCTAAGTCTCATCTCCACAGGGGATGCTGGGAAGTTTAATCCGCTAGTTAATAATCGCAATTAATTAAGGTTGTGGATTTAAAGTGGATTAGTTAAACTGCATTAAATCACTGTGTAAACACATGTTTTTAGGAGCGGATTGGCCCAAATTTCATTCCCTCGTCCTTGGGTTTGCTGATACACGCAGAGAGGGGAAGAGGTGAATTTATAACTTTGTTTCCAAGTGGCTATTTTTAATGTCTGTTGAGAGGAACTTTGCTGTTTACGCTACTTTGAAAACACAATACTTGGCCTTACTTTGGAGAGTCCCTACGGAGAAGCTAATGTCCTAGAAATTCATGCCATTTGCTGCAATTGTGCTGTGGAGAGAAAACCTCTGGAATTGAAGCAAACTGCACTCATTTAGACCACTTTAGTTCTGAATAAAAGGGTAGAGCCAGAAGAGTTTAAAACAATTTAACTAGTCTATTTGGCATTTAATGTAGATTCATTTTCTTGAATGTCTTCATCTAAAGGCCTGGAGTTTCTGGTGCTGCTAACTGTGCAACACAAGGCAGGAACCTAGATGGGCAATGGGCCTAATATTTCTATATTTGTCTGAATACCAGAGCCTGTCGTGCACCATAGAGGAGAATTTCGCATTCAGCCATCAAAATAATCACCTGTATTTGGGCAAATGATGCAGAAATCAAAGAAACGTTTCGCAAAACAGAAAAAGAAATCAAGAGAAGAGCTTTGAAAAGTGTCTCCAGATCTCTGGAGGATATAGATGTTTGTGACTATCTATATCCCATGGATGTATGTCTGAATTGATGGAACAGAGACTATACAGAGCTCTGAAAGGTCCCATGATTTTGACATATATCTCTTAAGCAAAAGAGGTTCAGGGTGATTTGCAGCTCTGCTAGAGTGCACAGATTTCTCCAGCATGGTGACTCCCAAGTCTCATACTGCAAGGATTACTTTTAAAAAAATAATATTAATATCAAGATGTCTGTGAGCTTCTTTTCTGTCCAAGAAGTGCCTGGGCAGTGTTTTCTAAAGCTGACAGAGGTTTTACTCTTCCTGCTCGGTGGAGAGTTGCCAGGGGAAGACGCCACTGCCACCACCCTTACACCTGCTCCATTCATCCACGTCACCTGGCAAGCATGCACAAGCCGTTGGCCAGATTAAATACACTTCATTTATCTCTTGGAGTTCTTAATTACAGAAGTGGTAACACATTTTAAATCTTGCTTCATATTCAGATAGAAAGAGCACTATAGAAATGTCAATACATTAATAAAATAAAATTATAAGAAAGTACAAGGAAGAAAAACGGCTTTGGATTCACTTGAAGAGTGAATTAACACTGAAACTGGAAACACTCAACAACAGCAATGACCATATCCCACTGCTGCCATTTGTAACAGAAATAGATATATTTTATCTTTGCTTAAAAAAAGATAATTCCCCAGCAACTAATAGTCAAAAATCTCACCAGTCAATTAATGACCTTTGCCACTGATTTCCCTTGCTTCAAGGTTTGCATGGCTATTATTTTCAGTGCTTAATCTTTTGAAGTGATTTATGTCTTCTAATAACTGTCTGCCTGTTTTGCTATCAGTCAGCTCCAGGACTGCAAGAGCATCTCTTCAGCTTAAGACTTACTACATTCACCTTGTGACTTCAAATATCATTCCCTCTCAAGCAAGGAAAAAAAAAGCCCCCCAAATCCCATATTGCTCCTTACAGTTTTATTACTTAGGAAACTAAAGAGAAAAAGTAAAGGTTGGAAGAACTTTAAAACAACAGTAAACTGTTGAGGACAGGAGAGTTTTAAAGGGAGTTGCAGTGTTGAAATTACAGCTTTTATTTTCTGATTTCTGAAAAAAAAACAGAAGCCCCCATAATTTCCTGCTTTCCCCTCACTTCTCGTGGGAAATGACTCAGAATGATTTCTCTTAGCTTGTGGCGAAAAAGCAGTTTATGAAATGTCAAACATTTACACAGCGAGAAAGAAGCCATAATTGAGAACCCCACAGGTGCCTTAGCATGGCATGGAAGGAGCTTTAGAGCCCTGGCCATCTTGGGGTGACCTCCGTAGTCTCTTCATTTATATACAGCAGCAAACACTACTGGGAGTCCTTAGAGAGAGCAAAGTAGTGAACCTAATTCTGTATACTTGAGGTGGGCTTTACTCCTACCTGATGCTCTGCTTTGCATCAGGTTCTCCGGTATCGGTAGACATGGGGTTTATTTCACCTTCACTGTGGACAGCGCTGACGCGTCTCCCTGAGGTTGCTGTCCCAGGGCAGGGGAGAGAGGTGCACCCCCAAGCCGCGTTAGCAAACTGTTTTCAGAGGAGAGCAATAAGGACCAGGACCACTCCAAAGAACTCAAGGATGCTGCTGAAGTCTATTTACTTTTAAGGGGGCTCCGGTGAGATGTGAGGGAGTCTGGCTCTGTGTTACAACTTTGAAAAGACCGTTAAATAAGCCCCTTGTTTTTGCCAAAGAAAGATTAGTAGGATGGCCCAGGCTTTACAGGTTCGGATATCTGGAAGCACTAAAGGGAATAAAGTGCAACTTTCTCAGGAACACCCCAGGACCGTTGCAGGAATTAATCTTTGTCCTTAGCCTACCTGAGTCATTTCCTAAAATAGGAAAGCCTTGGATAGCTGTGCAAAAGCCTAGCATTCACTGCTTTGAAAGGACAATGGGACATCTTGATCTTGCAAGTCTGCATTGTCAGGCACCTTGAGGGAACTTTGAAAGCACCTAAGCAATCCAGGTACTCAATGCTAAGAGAAATCAAAAGCTAGCACTTGGCCTTATTTGAATAGCCTAGGTATTAAGGCTGTGCATTTTTTTTTTAAAGATGTCTTATGAAAAAGCAGAATGAGGAGGAAAGGGAATCCCGTAAGCAATTTTCTTGGTGCTCCTCCTCTTGCTGCTTTAGCTCAGATGACCCCATCCATCATGTCTCTCTAGATTCCTTCTCCTTTCAATCTATCTTTTCACAAGGGATCCCATCACTAGTGGCAATAAGATCTTCTGATCCCACCATTTCCCTAATCCAATAGCACTACCTTAATAACTCCTCAGTGCTATAGCTAATATCATCAGCCAGACTTCATTGTGAAACTGTTGACAGAATGCCATCCACAGCCAGTGAAATGTTTCATTAATTATCATAATTGATATCAATAGTGGATGTCAGATTTAATGAATGAGAATAGTTATTGCCGATAAGAGGAGTAAGGGGGAAGTCCTCCAGCCCCTAGATTTTAACTTGCCAGGCGCATTTTTCTGCAGAAGTGATTGCCAGCCCAACATAGACTTTCCTGGTGATCAGTGAGTGAAGGTAGATGGCCTGGAGAGATGTGGCTTGGGGAAGCAACAGCAATCCTTCAGGAGTACAGAACACATCTATTTGGTGCTGGCAAGAGAAACCTCTGGGGATTTTCTAACTAGAACTGCTTTGAGGAGTGAGCAAGCAACTTCTTACCATAGAGAACCTATGGAAGGAAAATGTTGGACAGCAGCACCAGCATCCAGCATTGTGCTGGAAGGCGGAACATCCTTCCTTTCCCATGGCCAGGACCATCACCAACCCAGCACTGGTCGAACTTCATCATGGAGGAGACCCTCCTCCTCCGAGGGCAGGGAAGGTGGTGGGAGGCAAACGTCATGAGCAATGGTGATGACCTTTGTCAACAGCACTTCCCTAGCTGTGTTTTCACTTGTTTTTCCTATGTGTACAGCGCAGATGCAGCAAAGCCACTCTTTACACTGGGGACCCCAATCTGCCAGCACAGCATCGTTCCCACCTATTGCCATGACACTTAATGAGCATAACTTCAAAACTCTGCAAAATGTGAGCAACTCAGTGTCTGCATTGCCACTTTGGGAGGTGAGAGAGAATAACAGAAAGAAATCCTTCCTCGTGTTCCTAAACCCCTCTGCGGCAGCAAATTAGCAGCTGAGTCTGGCTTCAGGCTCTCCCCAGCATGACAGATTTGCTCCTGCTCATGGCCAAGGAGATGACAGTTCCTCAAAGGGGGAGGTGGGCTGGGCAAAAAGTTTTCAGCCACCTGACTCGTAAAAAGAAAAGCAACTGTCTCGTCAGATTTATTTTTTAACTTTCCTGAGCAAAAAAATCATATGATAAAAATAGCATCAGAAATATTTAGGGGAAGTTTTGTGCTACACTCTATTTTCCTTTGGGCCAAGTGATTTGAGATAAAATATTCCCTTGCTTTGTTCAGTTATTCTGTTTCTACTGTTTTTTACTGTTGTTACCATTTTTTTCCCTCCTCTGTTTTTACCTGTGGGATAAATTTTTGCTGGAACATCCCTCGTGGTTCCCACTTCCGCAGAAAACACACACAGTAACTCTCAAATGAGAAGGAGAGGTATGCACAGAAAATGCCATTAACAAAATTAATCCTCATCTAAAATTTGATCAGAGCTAGAGCAACCAGAACACTTGATCTTGTGTCTCAGGCAGCTCTGAAGTCTTTCATTATTGGGCTCACTGGACCAGAGAGGCTACAAGCCTGTACATCTGAATATAGATGATGTATGATTTACAGGTTCGTGGTCTTCTCACTTAACCCAAATTACTGGCCCATGCTAGGGTTTGCCAACCTTGCTGTTTTAGGCACAAACATTTTAGATGCTGTCAATTTAGCAAATCTATTCCCTTGATTCCCTCTTTCCACCGGTTTTGTTCATTAATCATCCCCTACTGTCTCCCTGGCAAGATGTGTTAATTTTTACAGGGCTTGCTCAGCAAGTCTTAAACAGCAGTGTATTCTCTGGGCAGTGGAGCATGTCCACCTTGCTGAACAGCCTGGTCAGTGAAAGTTTTGTCCCAAAGCAAGGGTTTTGGTTGTGGAAAGAGGCAGTTGTTGCTTTCTGTAACTTAGAAAAGGTACAGAAGTCCTCCAGTGACTAGGAGGCAATAGAAGCATCACATAGATAGTGGCACATTGTGTCTTCTTCTTAACTCTAACCTGGTTATTTTGGTAGATTTTAAGGTCCCCCGTGGTGGACATGTTGCCCAGCCACACTCTCTTAAACATGTATTAGGACTGGATCAGTTGGTCAACCTCTGGAGAAAATATCTTGCTTCACTAACGATAGAGGGAACACAGGCAGCCTACCCTTAGCACTGTATGAACAGAAAAGTTTAGGGGGCAATCTGGGGCTGAAGCACTTGCTGATTGAGCTGGTGAGATGCCCTGACAGCCCTTAGAAATGATCAAGTAGTTGGATTATGAGTCAGGGGAAGACGAGCCAAACGGGCAAGGCAATCTCAGCTTTCTCTGAATGCATGTAAGAGWGAGCTCATGCAAGCCATTAACTCCCCTTGCCTTGGTGACTTGGATTGATGGGTCTCTGCTATTCCCATCTTTGAAGAACCCACTGGTCGATACTTCACTCCTTTATGCCAAGCCATCCCATCATCTGGCACCAGCTCTTGTAGGTGCAAATAAGAACCATTTTTCAGTGTGCCAGCCTTTCTACKTGGAAGAGATGATGCTCATTTTGACCCTTGATGTTCGGATGGATTTTTCCTCCTTTCTCTTGAATCCCTTTGGTAGTTACTCCTTTGCTGCCCTTTTCCTTGGCGTGTTTTCATGAAACAGCAGGTCACTGACCTCAAGGATAGATGCAGGATGGAGACATCCTGCYCTTCAAATGTGTGGCTCCTAGCAGAAAAGTTAACTCTCTTGTTAAYGTTTGTATATGGTCTTCCTATCATGGACCATGGATCAGTAAGGTGCTCCACCTCACTAAAAAAACATGGATATTTTATATCCAGTGAAGATCCATGTCATTTTGCAGCTTAAYACGGTGGAATATATTCATATGCATTTTTTCCTGTGTATTTCTTTCAAAGCTGTCCTCCCTGTTAGCATTACATTCACACAAAAGATTTTCTTTTTTCTTGGCATAATCTGAAGTGAATTGTGAGTTTGTTGGGTGAGAAAGTGCTGTGTACTAAAGCCAGGCCAGCTCCCCAGGCCAGCTAAGGCTTCCAAGCCTTAGCTCCAAGGCCCAGCGCTGGAGGTGCCAATGAGCAGCTGCTCTTCCAACGGCCACCCCTTCCTCTTTGGCTGGGGAGGAAGATGCGCTCGACCACTTGCACCGTGGTGGGCTGGCAGGTAGAGGCTGCAGGATAAGCCACAGAGTTTCATTTCTCCCAGGCCAGAGAAAGAATTCCTTAGAGCTCCCACTCTAAACTTAGCTCCCACTAAGTTTTTCTACTTAGATTTAGATATTTTTGCTGTTTCTTTGCCTCTTCCTTTGCTGCTTCGCCAGCATGTCTTGGAGCTATTGGGAGTATTAAAACAACATTATTTTGTGTGTGTCCCTCTCCTCAGGCTCTTTTCATAAACGAGATGAGCCTGCTTTACAAGCAGAGCCTAATGATTTTGCTTATTCTACATCGYTCCAGCCACGGGCTCAGCCAGGCTGCAACACGGAGGCACTTTCTGTGCAACATCTCTGCCTTAGAGCTGTCCTACATATAGCTCTTTGCCCAGAGCTACATGTATAGGGCAAGAAATGTGTTTATGGATGCTGAGAAACAAAGTTCCTGGGAAGCTGGGGATGAGGGGGAAGGAGGCCGCAGGCCAGAGGAGTCCGATTAMCTGCCGAGTGACAGCAGGCAGCACGCAGAATGATCCTTCACACTTCCAGAGCACTGTCCTTGCCTCCCTGGGGGCCGTGCACGGCACATCAATGCTAATTTCTCTCAGACAGGCACTCTGCAAACTACTAAAAATGCTTGTGGAGCACGTGTGCCCTAGGAGCTCAGTGTCTTAATGCCGGCACTTAACTCCGTAATAACATTACTGCTATTATACTACTCTTGCGCCTGTTATGGCAATGTTGCATTTGATTCCAATTGCCACTGACATTTTGAAATGTACTTGTATGGGGAAGCTGCATTTCCCATGGCTCGTCTGCAGAGCTGCGGAAAACGGAGTTCCCACCAACGCTGGAGTCCTGTCAGCACATTGCTCATGCCCCTGGTAGACGTAAGGCAGCATCTGAGGCTCATGCCCTTTTGGGTTGGGCATAACTGGGGCTTTGGAAGACCTTTAGGCTATGCAGAGGCTTCTAAAGTTTAATAAAGGTATGATGCCATAAGGGTGAAWCTGCCCAAAACCTATAGCATTTGGGCACCTCTTGATCAAGAAGGGCATGACTCACAGTCAGGCTCTTGGAGAAGGCAGCTCTAGAAATAGCATTTAACACTGAAAACACTTGGCTGACTCTAGCTGTAATTTTTTTTGTGCCAAAATATCTGTTATGCAACCATCTTGAAAGCTCAGGTTGTCAAACACACATGGGCTGGTCTTCTCCCAGGTGAACTGTCTTTAGGAATATTTAGAAATTTAGGACCATCTCCTTAGCATGTTTTCCATTCTCTGACGACCTCTCTGTCAGCTTCTTGTGGAATAGCTCTCCATTTTCTCAAATGCTTTATCTGTTTCTCCATTTGTCTAATGAACCATGTCTCATGTGTTCTTGCATACTTGTCTGCCTTTTTTTTTTTTTTTTTCTCTCTGGTATTCTTTTAGCCTCCATTTATCTTCCTTACATATCATTACATGTAATTCACATCTTCTCCTTCCAATCCATCTATCCATCCATTTTTACATCTGCCTTTTCTGTATGTGAATCTCTTCCTTTCTTGAGATTAACCCTATACTTTTCTATTTTGCCTCCAGGAATGAAAAATTCTTCAACAAATCAACACCCCAACTAAGTCCAGTCTAAACTCCAACCCCCTAGCTCAGCCTGTTTTTTTTTTTTTTTGGAGATTTTGAATGCAGTTTACTTGATTATTTTATCCATCTCACACATCACTATTCTCTTCCTCTCAATATCTTGAAGTGTGTTTGTGAGAGGTCGAGAACTGTGTGAATATCATTTAAAAATGAAAGCCACAAGCTATGTTGTGGTAATAGTCTATTACATTTTTCCTCATATTTACCTCATTCAGCAATTTTTGTCTTGATTTGACAATGAAAGTTAATGCTCTGATATATGTACACATCTATATAGATTTTCCTTTTTAGCCCTTGATTAGAACTGTGAAAATTKTCAAGGGTTTAAATTGAGTAAAGTGACTAACTGGGATCTTTCTGCTGGCTGCAACATTAGCTTTAATTGTCTCTTAATAGCTCCCAGCATTTAGCTCAATCTTCCAATGTACTGACAAAAATGCCTTTGTAGGAGATTTTTGAAGCGCTAATGGGCTCCTTATSGCCTGGTGTGGAAAGCAGCCCTGTTGGTGGTGGTGGGATGCTCTTGGGTGGGCATCACTCCAAGAACATCCCATGTCACACTGAGAAGATGGTGAAAATCAAGAAATTTTTCTCAGCCTTGTGCTTTTGTGATGCTTGGTRCTATTTACCTTTCCTTTCTCTCCCATTCACTGACTTCTGCAGTGCATAGTCCCTCAGCTACTCCTCACTCATGTCATCCCACAAGGGCCAGCTTGTCAAATCAACTCAGAATTTGTGTTGCTACAAAAAGCTTTGAGAGAACAGTTTTAATCAGAAAACACAGTTTTGCCGCAATCTAAAACGTTTGACAGGGACACATCAATTGCAGTTACATTTYTGATGTGTAAAATTTTGAAACCATTTTTTTCCATTGTCTCTTTTCAAATATGTCAAAGTACTTTGATGAGATAAAAATGGCTCATTACAACTTCTGGAATTTGCTTTACTTTCCTTTATAACTTTTATTCTTGAGGATTCCTTTATTGTTGGAAACACATAGAATTTCATAGTTGAAATTTTCAGTTATAACATCAACTAGAAGGATTCTGACTTCACTAAAACAAAATAACACTACTGGAGTGAGCTGCTGCTGTAACTTCAAAAGAATAGAGCCAGAATTTGGATTACTTTCAGACTCTTCTACTTTGAACTTTGCATTATTTCTAAAATTGTATTTTTATAGTATTAATATTGTTATATGAGTGCCAAAGAAGAAAATAGTGGAGAAATCTCACAAGTTCTCRTGGATTTCAAACTTTAAATCCCAAGGATTTCCACAGAATTCTTCCAGTGCTGCTGGGATGATTCCTAATGACATTCTTGCAKCAAAAACTGAAAGTGGTACCACCAAAGTTAAAAATATGGGTTCACATAATATGATTTAGAAACTCAGAATCATTAGCCAAGATCAGACAGACTCACATTCTCTCTAGATCAGACAGGGGTAGTGCAAATACATTGTTCAGTGGTGTGAACCTGCCTATAGTTGTGTACATACCGTTGCTGTATACCAAGAGCAACCTACAACTCTCTATTCTTTACATTCCTAAAGGGGTGAACATGTGGGAAGAGCCCCATCCCATTTGGATTGCTTAAATTCTTGGAAACTATTCATGAACCTTACAGGTTGGASTGTGCGTAGTTTTGAAGTTGTGAGAGCTCCTGTCTTTGGCTGCATTTTTCCATGGTTTGTACCTAAGATAAGAACAGGAAAGAGAGAATGAAATTCCTTGCATGTCGAACAAAYGCTGAAGAAAAATTTTTAAATCAAAGTACTGGTAGTAGTAGTACTGCTTCAATAGTATGGGTTGTATACACTATTTGCCCTCATCAGCTCTGTATTGCTCGAATTAGGTTATTTCTATTTCTGGATGTTTACCCTGAACCACACAGTGCCATGTGGACCATCCATCATGACACAYAAATTAAAACACAGCCTGTTATTCCCCCCTGGGCAGGCAACAAGTGAACATCTGCATTTGTGGCGTTCTTCAAAACCCAAAATGACTTAAACCTGTATTTAAGCCTCRGATGCTTCAGGCACTGACCACTGAAATTCTGATAGTTTTTTTCTCTCTCTGATAAGCAGCAGACAACAGCCTCTTTTCTGACAGCCCCACTGAGCTGGGATATAACAAAAACTTGCAGCTGAAGAGAAAATAAGGCYGGGAAAGGATCTCAGGAGGTCAGCAGGTCTTTCCCCTGCCCCAAGCAAGATAATTCTGCCTAAACCATTGCTGACAGATATTTGTCTAACTTCTTAAACACTTTCAGCAATGGAGGCTTGGTTCTTTCCCCAGGCAATCAGCTTCAGAACTTCATAAGTCGACTTTAAAGTGAATGTTTCTAACATACGGTCTGAATCTTTCTTGCTGCAGTTTAAACCCATTTCTTCTTCTCTTGTTCACTAGGGACACAAAGAACAAATTCTTCTCTTATTTTTTGCCTTTTCTCTATTTGAGGATTGTTACCTTGCCACCTCTTTCTCTAGGCTAAATTGCTTCAATATGCTCTGTTTACCTCTAGGCCATATTTTAAGGGTGCTGGTAGTTCCTATTGTTGCCCTCTGAATCCCCTCCAGTAGGTCCACAGCTTTCTTATATTGCAGAACTCAAAACTAAATGTGTGTGTGGCTTTCTTGGTGAAGTGTAACCCACAAGGATGCAGCTTGTGGGTAACACTGTTGCTTACACTTCCCCATACAGTCGCCTTTTCTCCATAATTTTTGTGCAGTTTTCAATCAGCTACAAATTCTCTATCCTTTCCTACACGCCTGATGCCAAGCCAGCTGTTCTCCATCCCACGGCTATGGATTACTTTTTGCTAGGTATTGGCTTGACACTTGTCCTTATTGGATTGCAGCTTAGGATTTTTTTCAGTTTGTTTCTGCAGTTTGTCACGTTTGCTTTGCACACGCTCTCTTCTCCAATATTTTGGCATCTCTTCTTGTCATTACGTAGCTCACACACTCTGCAAGTTGTTTTTCTCTCTTCTGGGTACCCACATCATTACAGAATACATCACATAGTGTCACAGCCTGAACAGATCCTGAGGCAGATCCCACTCAGCCACCCTTGCAGTTTGGACCCATCCTTTAGCCAGGATGGTAAATGCCCATGACTAGCACCTCTTCACTTCTCTATACAACTATGGACAAATCTGCCTGTCTTGGTGAAGCCATGAGCCTATATATGTCTTAGATCCCACCTCATTTGGATGCCTGCTGCTGCATCATGGAGTCCAGCTGGGCAGTGACTTGCTTCTTGCTACGTTCTTCCATCTCTCCAGGTCTCAGCAAAGGATGTTAAGCTCCTCAGAAAAGTGTTTTGAACAGTAAAGTGTCTTAGAAGATTTGTGCCATCTCTTTATCCATTCCTGCTCAATAGGAGTTGGCCACGAAGCAATGATTTGTTTCAGGCATCTGGCTTGTGAGATACCAAAATGCTGCTTTTTCTCCCCCATCCTTTTTCCATTTAAATGCTAAAAGCTATAAAGGAAAAATATTTCTGAAGACAATCAAACAAGAAACAGTCTGCAAAGCACAGAGTTAAAATCCTTCCAAATATCAGATGTGTCTGAAGAGCCCTTCAGGAGAGAATAAACTGCAAAATTGGGCAGTAAAACCTAAAAACAGGTGAACTACTCAAAAAAAAAAATCCTATGTCCTTTGGAGTCTCAGCTATGTTAAACTTCAGAGCTTGAGTTGTGACTCTGGGATAAGTTGCAAGATAAAGCAAATAACAGTTCCTAAGTAAGTAGCAGCAAAGACGCTTAAGTTTGACTAGATTTGATTTTCAGCAAGTTTGGGCACCATTGATTTGACATTTGGATTTCATCTTCTGGTCTGTGCACTCCAGTTCTTGTCCAGTTAATAAGTAAGACTGTTCTCTGTTCCATAGGAAATGGTTCAATGGAGTTCTGGACTTCATTTCTTAAAATACTTTAAACCCAGTAACTCAGTARTTTTCCAGGTAAACACTAGATTATAACTGTGTATTTTATTTATCTTCACTTCATCAGTCCCCTGTACTCTAGAAGGTGTTTCAACTAATATTAGGATATTAAATCTATCYTTGGAGGTGTCAATTCCTCACCACTCTCTGTGGATGGAGGCTGATTCTTTGAATTTATGTCTATTTTTTTTTGATCTTTAAATTGGGGAAGACGCTTCCCAGCCTAGAAGAGGAACCTGACCTGTTCCAAAACCAGATTCAGACTTCTAATCTGTCCTGCTTCTCYTGTCTTAGAGGAAGCCACCACACAAGTCCTTGGGTTTTTCTGTCCTTGGGTATTTCTATCTCTTAGATTCTCCTGAAGTGAGAGAGTTTTTATTTATTTATTTATTTATTAAGTTTTATTTAATGGAGTTATTATAATCCAACCGTTTCTTCCCTTTCTCCTTGGTGGTAAGTGTAAAGCTAAGGTCAAGATGTTTTGCAGAAAATAAAGATCGTATTAAACTTGTCAAAGAACAGTGGGAGCTTTACCCTAGTGTTTAGCCAAATTTCTCTTGGAAATGTCACTGGCCCATCCAGACACAGAATTAGGAGGTCTCTGTATCAATTATGTATGCAAATTCCTGATAATTATGTACCCTAAAGAATATCATATGCGTAAAGGTGAAGTTTTTGAGCATTTAAGGAGGGAGTATGCTGAGGAGTTTGGAAAGGCAGCAGCTTGATTTACTGAAAAGAAAGCACTCACACCAAATGCAAGTCAAGATTTTATTTTTTTCAACATCATAGGCTGTCTACTACTACGTTCCCTGCTACACAGATCATTTAACATAAAACTCAGTCATAGGTTGCATATTAGGTGAATTATCATAGCTAGGAAAACATATGGTGCTATGGGGCAGTGCAATAGGTAGGGGTGGGAGGAAAATCAAGGTGAAAAGAAGRATTTTGGCAAAGGCCATCCTGTAATTCTGTTGGAAAAAGGCATCTTATTTTTATCTGAGAATCAGCTCTTAATTCCTTGTCCGAACACTCAGTGAAGCGGTGTGAGGTGCCACGGCACCCCAGATAGTACCCCGGACACCGCAGGAGACAAAGTTGGGGAAGACTAAAGCTAGACAGGATTTGCAGAAACCTTGGGCTTTCCTGAGAGTATCAAGAAAAYGCAGCCTTGAAAGGAAAATCTAAACACCAAAAACATGGTGCTGATGGAAAACCCCATGGTTGAAGCCAATCTCAGAGACTGAAGTGGTGTCATATGAAGTCATTCATGCTTCCCTGAAGCTGCTTGGGCTTTCCTCTGAGCAGGCAGGTTCAAGTACTGAGATGAGAAGGAGCAAATCAAGTTAAGCTCAGCCCATCAGAYCAGTGGTGTTAGCACTGGTGTCATGACCACATTCCACTGTGGCTAGTTATTTTTTATTTTCCTAGAGAAATGTCCCTTAACTGTTCTCCTCAAATGGGATTATGTTCCTCAGCATGAAAGATGCTATGAAGCAGTAAGACAGACACTGCAAGAGGCAGCAGAGTCTGGAGGATCTGTTGTTTAACCAGGACACATGGTTAAATTCTAGGCTAGGATTCATCTCTGTTTTTATATTGGACTCAATGTGAAGAATTCACGACTTTTTTGTTTTGACAAAATTTGGGTAGAAAACAGGGTTTGCTTTAGGCCTGCTGGATATTCTATGTTGTTAGGAAAAGCTGACTTCTCATTTATGCAGGAGTTTAATTAACATTTTTGAATGTTTGGTGAATCTATTTTTTTTCTAGATCAATAYGAAATATTTTTATTGCAGAATTGCAAGGCTTTTGACACCCTCCCTCACAGCATCCTCCTGGGCAAGTTCCGAAGGTGTGGGATAGATGAGTGGGCGGGGAGGTGGATTAGGAATTGGCTCGACGGCAGGGTGCAGAGAGTGCTGGTCAGTGGTGCGGAGTCCAGCTGGAGGCCTGTACTTAGTGGTGTCCCCCAGGGGTCAGTTCTCGGTCCGGTCCTGTTCAACTTATTCATTAACAACCTGGATGAAGGGCTGGAGTGCTCCCTCAGCAAGTTTGCCGACGATACCAAACTGGGTGGAGTAGCTGATAGCCCTGAGGGCTGTGCTGCCATCCAGAGGGACCTGGACAGACTGGACGACTGGGAGGTGAGAAACCTCACAAGGGTTCAACAAGGTTCAACAGGGGCAAGTGCAGGGTCCTGCACTTGGGGAGGAATAACCCCGGACACCAGTACAGATTAGGCGTGGACCTGCTGGAGAGCAGCCCCACAGAGAGGGACCTGGGTGTCATGGTGGACGACAAGTTGACCATGAGGCAGCAGTGTGCCCTCGTGGCCAAGAAGGCCAACGGRATCCTGGGGTGCATTAAGAAGAGCGTCTCCAGCAGGTCGAGGGAAGTGATCATCCCCCTCTACTCAGCCCTGGGGAGGCCACATCTGGAGTACTGCGTCCAGTTGTGGGCTCCCCAGGACAAGAGGGATGTGGARCTTCGGGAGAGAGTCCAGCGCAGGGCTACCAGGATGATCAGGGACCTGGAACATGTGCCCTGTGAGCAAAGGCTGAGGGAGCTGGGCCTGTTGAGCCCGGAGAAGAGAAGGCTGAGGGGGGACCTGATCAGTGTCTAGAAATACCTCAAGGGAGGCAGTGAGGAGGAGGGGGCGGCCTCTTTTCAGTGGTGGCCAGCGACAGGACTAGAGGAAACGGCCACAAGCTGAAGCACCAAAAGTTCCACAGGAGCTTAAGGAAACACTTTTTGACAGTGAGGGTGCCAGAGCCCTGGCACAGGCTGTCCAGAGAGGCTGTGGAGTCTCCTTCTCTGGAGATCTTCAAAACCCGCTTGGACGCAGCCCTGTGCCCCGTGCTCKGGGTGACCCTGCGTGAGGAGGGGGGTTGGACTAGATGACCTGTGAGGTCCCTTCCAGCCTTAAGCATTCTATGATTCTATGAATTTTAAAGAGAAATATTTTCTTTTGTTTTCTATTTTTTCTTATGACAATAAATTAAGGAAACATAAAACAATTTCTGAAAGGGAGATGGATTTTAACCTAAAGGCAGAAAACTCTGCTGAATGCTGACGCTGAGCTTTCTAAATGCTTTGGAATATTTAAAAACAGGAAATTCAGTTGCAGCAATATGGATTCCCCAAACATTTTGGTGTAATTAAATCTGCAAAACAGATTCAGCGTTGAAGAATTCCCTGATTTCTAGTCTGGCATCTACTCTAACTGATTTCCACTGTGGGATGCTCCCAAAATCAAACATGAACCTAAGCCTTCAAAAAAAAGTAAGGACAAAGACTGTCCTTTAATTCACTGCAAGGACATTGAGGGACTGACCTGCACCATGTTCCCAGCATAGGGAGCAAATGGTTGGGAAYATGTGTCCAAGGTACAAAATGAAACAGTTTGTCCATTTTTTTTTTTTTTCACTTTAAAGTTGTAGTTTGGGATTGATCGGAAAGGTTTTGAAGAAACAGAATTGAAAAAGAAAATCTATTAATTATTTTTTCACCTTTTTCTTCACTGAAAGAAAATGAGAAAAAAAATTCAATTCAGGTTAACTGAAAATGTAATTTTTTTCCATTTGTTCATTGAAGCAAAAATATGTAGTGTGCTAGCTCTTATTGGCASTTTTTCTTGTTCAATTGTTTTAGCTCATTGCCTTTATTTTCAGGACACGGGTACAGCTTTCTAATCATATCTGGTCTGTTCATGAAGATATTGAGCAGAAGGCTGTGGTCACTCCGGATGATTACAGGTTATTTTGTCTCAGTTTCGGAAAAAAAGAATAAGCATTGGTGCATATTAGCTGTAATTTGAGTCCTCTCTCTACATCCTGATCCACCAACTATTCTCAATTAATATCATTATATAAGAACTCCAGATTGACGGAGTTTTCTGAAAGAATATTTCTCTATCAGAAAATGCCAATTTAAGGTGAATGAGATGCTGCTGAGTAATATGTCAACTTCAATCATATTTTATTTGAAAAGAAGAAAAAAATGAGTGGAACTGTTTTGATTTTCCCTTTTGCGATGATTTTTCCTTTCAGCATCTTTTTCCCTTTGGTATTATAATGACATTCTTTTTTTTTAAAAAAAAAGTGAAACAGGAAGGAAATGTTTCAGTTATTAAAACCAAAAGGCTTTAATGATCCCCCAAATTGTTGAATTTCTTCCAAATTTTATGGGAAATTAAATTTAAAAAATCCTTCCCAGAACTGAAAAAAATAAAATGAAKGAGAAATTGCAAAGTCTCTCAAGAGCAGACAAAACAATTCCTGCACAGGTTTAGAAACCCCTTTTAATCAACAGAGACCATAGTCTAACAATAAAATATCTGMCTGTATTTTTTTGKTTGGTTGTTTGATTTTTATTTTTTGTGTTTATCTAAAGCTTTGTAGAGGTTGCCCATAGGTTTGCTGTYTCTGGGGTTCTGACATCACCAGAGCAAAATGAGCTGCTTTCATCAATCTTCCCTGCCCTGGGGCAACAACCCCATGCCACGCCAGCTCATGTGTTCATGTATCCAYTCCAAGCAGCTCCTGGTTCAGCCCTTACTCCGAAATGGGAATATTCTTGGAGATCCCCAATGAGCCAGGGATAAACTTGCTGTGGAGGTGACCCATGCTCAACATCATCCGGGAGAGGAATATGACTTGAGTGATGGAAGGCTTTCCTCAGCCCTCTTGTATCAATGTGTCCTGCTGTCACCTACCATGAACCCTAGTCTTCCTAATCTGAAGCCTAGGTTGATGTTTCCCTCAAGCCTACTCTGAGGATGCCTCCAAAACTCACAGCTCTCYGTGTTCTTCACTGCTCATCACATCTCCTGCACAATGACGAGTTGTTCTCAGAGATAATAAATACCCCATTTCTCCCCTCCATCTCTTAGATCTTGATCTCATCTTCAGTGCTTTGACAGCTACGCTCCCCTCACCCGTTGTCAAAACACCAGCTCTGATTTGAACCAAGTGAAGTAAAAATTGGCGTGTGATTGACAGCAGCCCAAACAGATGCTTGGTTTAGCAGGCTGAGGTTACAGACACAGAGTAAATAAACAGAGACACTAACGCAGTCAAACGTGTCGCTAACATGTCTAGAATGCCTTGCTTGAAGAGCTGCTTTGTGTGCTGGAGTGGGCATCTGAGACTGCCAGTCCRTATCTCTGCATTGTTAGCCAGGTAATTTGAGTAATTTCGCTTTCAGGGTTGGTTTTAAGCCCCATGTTTAAAACCAGCTTACAATGCCTCTGTGTCCCTTAGCTCTTCTTGTTTTTTGATCCTAAAAGACACTGAGAACCTGGAGAGGAAAAGTGCGGTGGAGCGTTTTGCTCAGCGCCAGCTCACATTTTCCCTCTTCCATTAGACAGACTCGGTTTTCAAAGTGCCTAGTCCACGCCTTGCTAGCTAAGACCAAGCGTGTATGTGCAAACATTGGTCGGTGCAATCAAGGGCTACGTCTGCAGGTTAACGGAGAAAGGCACTTGAAAGGGAGGTTTCCGCCTTCCTTCCTCGGAACACGAACCTTCAGGCACAGAGAAATAATTACTCATTCCATCTTAATTACCAAGAGGGGAGTTTCTTTTTCTGGTTCAGAATGTATGAGGCCATTCAAACACTTTGTAGTAAATTACAGGGTTGAGCTGAACCTGAGCAACTGCACAAGCAGAGAGCATCAACTACACTTGATGGGGGGGAAAAGAAAAGACTTTCTTCTAGTGTGTTGCTGCCTAGTGACTAGTTTCAGACAGGTCTGTTTTTGGAAGAAGATGACATTTTTCCTTCCAAAAATAGCTACCATTTAGGGATGTCTTAAGGGAAGACTTCATTCATTCAAGAGATAACCTTTTCAGAAACTCTTACTTGAAGCCTCCCCGCTGCACGAAGTTTTGCTGGGTAATTATAGCTGTACAACTCAACAGTTACAAGCTCWGTTGTGCACGTGCTGCTACACCAGAGCATGATTCAGATAAGCGTAATTAGGATTTACCTGGTTATATGATTTGCCTTCCGTGACTCTGGACTTGTGCTTGTGCCATTACTTGGGCAAATCCAACCCCTAAAGAGGTGACCAAAGGCCAGCTATCATGCAAGCACTAGAGACCTTCTGGTTTCCAGAGCAAACTCCTTGCACAGTCTTCTCTGCATGGCCATGGGCTCGCACGGGCACAGMTGATTTCCTTAAAATCTACTGCAAAGGTGAGAAGTTGGAAGTGGAGAGTCCCTATTTGAGCCAATGCTCTGTGCTGAGTTTGGGGGACTCTGAAAGCCCCCAAAAGCTGCAAATTTCCACCTACCGTAAAGGCTAGATGGGCACTGGGGGCCCACATATGTGGGGATATCCCATGCCTGGGATTTGACTTGGTTCCCTATCCAAAAGGTGATAGAGGTTCTTGAGATGCTCCTACCAGAAATCTGCAGGCTGCAGAAGAAACTTCAGTCTAGCAGCTATTTAGCATCCCATCCCTTTGCTGGGTGGAAACACAGGATGCTCCCAGGTGAGAAGCAGCCTGTGGCCAGTCCTCCTGTCCTGGACTCCCGTGGCTCCCTGCAAGCTCCTGACGTTCCTCCTTGCACATGTTGCCAGCCTGAAATAATTCATCAGATCGCTTTCCTGAATAATTRTGTGAGAATTGATTTGCCACCCCCAGATACAGGTTTTTGTTGTTGTCATTGCAGTTTTCTTAGCAAGAGTATGAAAGAAATTCAAGCTGTGCTGCTTAGTTTTGGAGAGATGTAGGGCAAGCAAGTTCTCTGATTCCAGCGGCTCCAGCCCCACTCACTGTGAGTGCTATTCGCAGAGGTGATTTAAAGGCTGTAAATCAATATGTGGTTACTGTTTACCATGAAAATGAACATTTCAGCCTCTTATACTAAAACGAAAAGAAATTTTCTAGTCACCTGTCATTTAAATAGCATCTCATGCACAGTCACTAATTTAATGCAAATCTCATAGAGTTTTCTTGTATTTGTCATTTCAGTGCCTTTTTGTGCTTGTAGTTTTTATGCTAATGATCCTCTTTCATTGCTAACTAGGTCTTTATACCTATCATTTCAGTGATACTAGTAATTACACAGTTATGTTTGTATATATAGATGCATGTTCAGTGCACTCAGCTCACTGTCACCTCATTTTTTATTGCTGCTTGAGAAAAGTAAGTTCTTACCATAAATGTGACAGCAGGATTTTTTTCTTTTTATTTTTTTTTTTGTCACATCTTTTTGTGACTCTAATCAATACCAAAATTTCAGCCTGGGCTCCAGGCAACCAGAAATAGAACTTGATGGATTTGGATAAAAAGTAGAGAATCTGGAGGTGTAAAAGGACACACAAGCCTTGCCAGACGTGGAACTCTTCCACGAGCAACTCCCATCCCTGCTGTGTCTGACATAAAAACTCCCTAGATAGGGATTTATTGCATCCCTCCTCATCCCTCCACCAGCAGTTTGCTCAAAAGAAGCAACAATTTCTGTGATATTCTTTCCAATATAACATGAAAAAAAGTAGAAGTCACTTCTTTCAGTGGTGTCAGAGCCAATCCCAGCCTCAATTTACATGAGTGCAAATGGTGTCCAACCCAACTGCTTTAGCAATCGCTTCCAGCACAGAGCTCTTGACTTGGTGCCTCTGTCTGTGCTTCCATCACATGCAAGAGCTACCAAACTGCCACAGAAAGGCACTTTGCAGAGAGACTGTGTAAACTCAATGACAACCCAAAATGAAATATGATGCACAATAATTTCCAAGCACTTTGA
Source organism: Nothoprocta perdicaria (assembly GCF_003342845.1). NCBI lineage: Eukaryota > Metazoa > Chordata > Aves > Tinamiformes > Tinamidae > Nothoprocta > Nothoprocta perdicaria. The sequence continues at coordinate 4,801,696 of NW_020455566.1, forward strand.
GAAGAGATTAATGTGCAGTCCTGAAAAAAAAAAAAAAAAAAGAAGTTAAATTCATCCTCAGGACTCTTGGCAGAAAGCCGAGCCCAGCAAAAGTCAAGGTGGGCACTTGATGSTTTCAGCCTCCTTATGGATCAAGCCACTGAAGAGCAGTCAGGAACAATAAGGACCTGCTATTCTTCTGCTTTGATAGAAATAAGGCTGAAATAAACTTCAAATTAAGATGCATTTGGGCTTCCGGAAGGTGACTGGAAGTGCTGTGGAGGCTGTGAGTGCAAAATGTAAGCAGCAACATGGAGAGAAAATAATTGAGAAGAGCCAGCCAGGCAGAGCAAGCAAGTTCGGAGAGGTCAGCCCTGTGTGACAGCTTCTGTTGGGGTTATAGAGAGAAACCTCAGGGATATCGGCAATTAAAATATTGACACAGACGTGTTACTGTTTGCTTTATGGAAGCATTTCAGCATTGGAAGTGAAATCAGACACCTTCTGCACTTGCTGTTGTACAAGTTTGTATGGATGGACACTAAGCAAAGAGATTGAATAGGTAATAACTTGGGAAACTGAGGCATAGAACAGTGGTCACTTATTGAAGGAGTTAGGAGCTGCACACTTTTCCTAGTTCTCCAGCCTGTTCCTTTTGCACTAGTTTGTGGCCCCTTTGGAAACATGAGCCATCACCTTGCAAACACAGCAAGCCTTGACGAAGACATGAGATCCGCAGTCAGCTGCAAAATCATGTTTCTGTGCAGGACAAGTCAGACCTGGGAGAAGGAGACCAAGACTTTGGAATGAGAACACTTTGCCCATCCAGCCAAAAATTCCTGGAAAGAAATTCTCCTCGCCATTCACAGAAGCTGGGTCAGGGGCATGGCACAGCAATGCAGATCAGCTTAGTYTTGTTTCACATGTTGCTCCCCAAGCCAAAGTTCAAAGGACCTGTGCACCATCAAAGCCACACGTACATTTAAGCACTAAACTCCATCATTGGGCTGGTGTACAGTAGAGAGAGAAGCTTTTAAGCTGAGCTGGAACACAGCCAAGAAACGGTGCTTGGGCTAATCTGYATGAAATGTAGATAAGCACCATCAGCCTGCAGAATTCAGATGAGGCACTTGAGCTCCTGAATGGCAATTCAGAGGTTACGGAGAAAAGAGGCAGCAAAATATCACCATTGACTGACGTCCTCTGACTCCGTCTTTGACTTTTACTTTTCACCCCTCCCCAGCCTATGCTAGGGAAAAGCCACCAGTAAGTCTCTGGGCTTCTCCTTTCCACCCGTATCAAGAGGGTATCTGCATCTGCATGTTTCCTCTGCAGAGATCCATTCTTCTGATGGAGAAGGGTTGGCCAAAGCATGTGAACATGGAGAACTTCAGTGTAGATGAGGTAAGGTGATGGAGGGGCAGGGCATATGCACCACTCATACCAGTGATTGCCTTTGCACCGTCACTTCTAGTTGAGCAGGACGATGCCACACTGGGTCAGTGAGAGATGAGTGTCTAAGTCACTCAAGGACAAGCAGAGCTAAAGAAGGAAGATTCCCGCGGAGCCTAGTTTGATTCCTTGATATCTAGTAAGGGTACAATATATAATAATATTGCACAATATAGTTTGAGCAATCTGCACTCACGATCAAGAAGCTTTTGGGGGGAAAAAAATAGAACTTAAATCCAACAGTTCAGCAAATTAATCTGTCATGTACACATACTTAATTCCCACAGTGAAAAGCCGGGTAATGTATCAACTGGTGTCTTTTGCTTATTTGCTTGACAAGTATAATTTATTTTTAATACTTACACTACTGTTTTACAGCATTCCAGCAAGTGTTCTCCAGTATATAGTTTGCAAAATTAATGAAAGTTTGGTAATGAGAGACTCTGCCATCATGTCTATGTAGTGCAAAAGTAGAAGGAACCAGAAAGAGGTGTTGGAGAAGCAGGCAGACCACTTTTTTTTCTCAATGTTAAAAAAAAAAAGGCAGATTATTCAAGCCTCATTGAATTCACTGGTGCTTTGAAAGAAAAAAAACATTTTTAGATTATCTCTATTTTTTTCTTTTTTTCTTCTTAAAGAGTAGGCAAAGAAAGAAACTAAATGCAAATGATATTAAATAAGTTGCTGAACTTCTTAGTATGATATTTTAGCCCCATTTAAAATAACTCTCAGGAAGATTTATTAAGCCTAAAAGATGTTGCAGTGAGGACTGAGCTGCTTAGGTAAGACTCGGTGGTTGCTGCTGAAATTGTTCAAACTCAGGCATTTCTCAACAAAGACAACAAAAGCTTCTCTGCACACAGTGATAAATTTCTGACCTTGGAATAAACATACAGGAGCTGTTTCCAACAGCTGGATGGGGAACCATATGCTTTTCATATGTTGGACCACTGCTGTCACTTCATTACTGAAAAGAAACTGTGTCAACGTGTTTCTGTTTCATCCGTAGAAATAACAAAAATTCTTCTACACTGCAGAATCCAGTTACTTAAAATAACTGATTTTCTTCACTTTTTTTTTTTTTTTAGCAACATTTTCAAGGAAACATACTTGCAATTCTCTTACTGCAGGCATTGTTCATTGTGGTGGCATAATGCCACTTTAGAAAGCTAATTTTTTCTCTAAGTTTTGAAAGTTCTGGTGAAAACTCAAGACAGGACATACACATCCATTCTCATAAAAATTCTGCTAGTCAAATGTTTTCCATTTGTCTAGAGTTTTGGATCAAGAAAATAGAAGACCTATGTCAAGATTAAAACTGCTACGGAAAAAAAAAGTCAATTTCTGCATAAATATCCTATTTTTAAACACCAAAGTTGTCACTGAGTCCAGTAGCAATAACAATGACACATTGCTAAAAGGTTTGGATTTACATATATACTTATGAGAAATATTTCTATTCTCGGTTCAACCTTTGCAAGTGAGCATCCCCAGAGCAGAAAGCAAACACAGGCATACAATGAAAACCCAACTCCTGCTGAAGGCAGCAGCCATTCATGAGCTCCGATGAACATAAACCAGTGTGTGCCAACTGTGACAACCCATCTTTGCATGGCAAATGAAGAATCCTCCATTGACAGGACAAGAGGTAGCTTATTTGAACCGCATGAAGACCGATTCTGCTGCTAACACTGTCCATCAGTAATAACAGCAAGGATAGCAAAACGCTGGAGAAGATTGTCTATGAGGAACAAACCGCCCCCATCAGCCAAAACCTTAAAGATTTCCTTAAAATATCAACAATTTTAAAGATAAACAGTTTAAGAAAATCAGTTCTCCATGGACAGTATAGACAGCATCAATGCGATGGATGAGGCGACTTTCTGAGGGCCCTCACAGACTTGTTTTTCTAGGATTTTGGGATGAAAATCAATGAATAATTTTTTACCGTGTGTGGCAGCAAAGGCAGAGGGGTTAAAAGGTAAATCCCACACATTGCTCGGAGCTCCAGGGTGGGACATTAGGTGTTGCTTTGTTTCAGGTTAGGTGCTGCATGGGGCAAATGGCAAAACATCTTTAAATTCAGGACTTCAGTGTTTATAGCTGAGATGTCTTTGACTTGACAGTGGTTAATGATGCCTTGATAGCGGCTGATTGTTGGTAAGGGCTGGAGGAGGTTCCCCTGGGTATTGTGCTGATGCACAAGGCAGAATAGGGCATTAATGGACATATTTTATTCTTCAGGTGCTCCGTGCTGGTTTCCTCCCCTTTTCCCCTAGCGTAGATTTAATCCTGCATTTTCTGGCCCCATAGCTGTTTTACAAAGCAGGTGCCTCTCCCACCACCTAGCCAGGATTTGCTGCTGCTCTTTTGTCACATCCTTGGAGCGAGTCACCCAGCATGAGGGCTGGCGCGGATGAATATCTCCCAGAGATGCAGCAGGGCCCCTGCGGTGCATTATTAAATTAAATATAGGAATTAAAGATGGAATAATGGGAATTAAAGATGGGAAGAAAGCGAGGGCTGTACTTCCCTCTACTCCCTATGGCTTAACCTTACAAGTCCCATTTGAAGTAGTTTAGGCCCCTAGAAATTAAACTGTATTTAATTTCATCAGGATCTTACTGCTGAAGATATCTTTGACATGGCTGAGGAGACTGGGATAAGCCATGATTTAGGGACCTGTCTGTATGTGATGCAGTGAATACAAGGTTTATTGCCTCACAGCATCACTTGGCTGCCTTCAGAGTCCCTGGAGGGTCTCAAAAGTGAGAACTGGGCTCCTGGGATTTCCAGCACTTCTGCCCAAGACCTGCCTCTTCCCAGAGATATTTTACAGCTTCTCCTTAATTTGGGAAGGAAACAAAGGAGCACTTTCCCATCAAGCATGGATTAAGCATTGGAAAACCCATGAAAATCCCCATTTACCCAGAGGCTATATTATCTGTAGCAGAAACAAACTTGGCTTTGCTAACATAAATGATCAGAGACTCAGGCTGAGTCTAATTGCACAAAACGGTGATTAGATATTTTCTTCTGGGGATGTGGAGTTTCCTTCTGAAAAAAAAAAAAAAAATAGTGACACCAGGGCTGGTGGATGTAGGAAGGTGCCTTATGTTCCGCACTCTCCTTCTGCAGAGAGTTGGAGCCACATGGAGTGTGTTGGGTTTCTGCTGCAGGGCCAAGTCCTGCTGTCTGTCCAGGAACCCCTGGGGAACTTCAGCTCCTCCAGCTGTAATGAACACCCCAAAGAGCCCAAATCCTGCCAGATCTGAACTTGAGAGCTGCCCCAAGATGAGAAGTCAGTTTTCCCATGTACAAATATGGCATCACTCATTTTGCTACCCACGTCAGAATTTCATTCTTTTTGCTAGCTCAGAGCTATTTAAAGACTTGCCCCCTATTTTTCTAAATGTGTTTCAAAGCCATTTCAGGTCAGGTCCAAAGGGCAAGATACTTGGTCACTAAACCAAGTCTGAGAAAATCTTCCCCAGCTGCTCTAACACGCTTGTTTGGGAAGAAGCTCCAGAAACCACTAGAGCTGTAAACTGGGCAAAAAATTATTACTTAGGCTTCTGTTCCATTAGGCCCACTCCTTTTTTCTAAAAGACTTAGATGATCAATGCTGTCTTAATAAGTTTCCCTTGGCTCATTGAATAGATGACTTTGTGGAGGAGTAAGTTTAGCCATTATTAGTAATAAATTAATAACTGCAAGCAGCACATTGCCTTGCAGGAATAGTTTATGCTGGTGCAATATTTTATTCCAAGGGGCTCTGCAGGACTGCATTGCCTCATCTGTACAAGTGTAGATGTAATTTTGACATGGATATAGACATAAAATATCTCTTTAGGATACAGGTGGAGTGGAGCTCTGCTACTAGGTGTCACCAGAGAGATGAACGTGCAGATTTCCCAGAGCCAAGAATTTCTATCCCAGCTGGCCCAACTCCTCTTGTTGTGTTTCCTAGCTAATGAGACTAATTTCCCCACACACTGCAGTGAGCGGTCTTGAAACACCAACTAGAAATCATGTTTGTCAGCTTCGTTCATCAGGATCATTGCTGTCTGGTTGGCATTTGCTTTGTGGCTTTTGCAGCTGTGGGCCACAAACGCCCTGAAAGTGTGTGGCTGCAAATCAGGCGGATGTGCAGAGAGGCCACATCTCAGTCCTGTTGATTCTAGTGATTCTCATTGCTTCCTTTCCTGCAGCACTGCCATCTCCACCGCTTGGTGGGCGAATTCATCCCTCTAACCCATCCATCTGAGCTGTGCAGACCCTGTAGAGAGACTGAGGGACCTCTGGAGAAAAGAAGTGCTGAAAACGGTGGATTACAGTCATTCCCAAATGGGCATTTGCACTCCCTGAGCATCAATCTGTACCTCCATCTAGTGGCTGGAGCTCTTTAAAGAGGGTGAGAGTACCCAGGACAGGACATCACTCTCTCAGGCAGCAGCAGCTCCCATCACTCACCTTAGCATATGCTGGATACAGCCACCCATGTTTTCCGAAATCGCATCCAATTTACACTCCAGAGACAACTGGGAACATATGGAAGCAGTCCCAGCCTAGGGGAATAGAGCAGCTTTTGAAAGTCTCTCTCTCTCCTGAGGTTTTCCCCTACCAAGGGACTGCAAGCTGCCAAGAGCCYGAAGAGACACAAACCAGCTGGGTCTTCACTCCTTTTCCGTCATAGCTGCAATGCAGAGATGATGTTGGCTTGCTCCTCTTCTGGGTTTCTTCTGAAGAGGGGAAAAGATGCCATCTATGGAATCAGAAGTTAAGCCTATCTCCAGGCCTTGCCTGATCCTGAAGACCTGAGTCTCTTTCTTGTCAGCCTTGAGTCCTGGGGCATCAGCTGTGCCAAGCAATAGCAGGAGGCTTCCCTGTATGCTAAAACACAGGTGCCAAATCTCCATCAGAGATTTAATGATTTCAGTAAAGTCATGATTTTGCAACTAGGGCACCTGGGGTCTACCCTCCATGTCCTTCTTGGCCCATCTCCCCTCCATGTCCTTCTTGGCCCATCTCCCCTCCATCCCGTTAGCAGAAACAAAACAGGAGGTAAGTTTTTGATTAAGATGCACAAACAGCTCCATTTAACATCGGATGCAATAAACATGCTAAGTAAAATCGCTACCAAAGCCTGTTGCAGTGCTTTATGGGGCTGCTTTCAGAGTAAGAAAAAACATTGCTGCATATTATTAAATGATGAAAAATGCCAAGCTCACAAACAAACTATGCAATGAAGACGGCTTGGCTGCCTCCAGTGAGAGCATGATGGAGCCTATAGAAGTGTGGTGGCAGGGTGAGAAGAGGGATATTTGTGCTGCTGCCATGCCGTGCTACAGTGATTAGCACAAAGTGACCCAAAATAACGTGTGTTTCCACCAGGCCCACTCCCAACCTCCATATCTATCAGGCACAGGACAAGGGTGGAACACGCTCTGCCAGCTGTGACCACAGCTCAGGTGGCCCAGACCSTAGGGGTGCTTTCCTGGACCTTTCCAGGACTTTGCCACTAGATGAGCCAGGACTGCTATCCCATGATATAAGCCCATCCTGTAACAGCAGTCACTTCTCAAGAACCAACTTGGACATTGGGCAATTTCAGAAAGGAGCAGCTTTCACCTGCTTCACCAAGGCAGGAACAAGCACGGATGTTGCCAGCTTGGGTGCTTGGATGGCACTTTGTCCTGCTCCCGAGAAGGTGACACCAACTTTGCCAAGACACAGTGCCACTCAGACTAACATTTGAGTGGGGCAGTAAAGAAAGCACCGAATGAGTGACGTTTTATCACTGCAGAGCGTTCCGCGCTGACTGAAGAACTCACTGAGCATTACTGCAGAGGAATCACATCATACAAAAAATAAAGTTCCTATTAGTGCAAAAAAGCCTCTCTCCTGTTAACAGGTAGCTGAATATTGTGTCACAGTGGTATTAACAGGGCAGCATTGCTTTCACTTCAGATCTGTACTCTCCCTCTACTGGGGTCGCTTGAGTTGAAACCTAAGTTGAAGGAATCTGAAGGTGCTTGGGCATGCTGCTGCTTATCTTCAGTTCCTGGGCTGGTCTCAATTTCTTTATGCTACCAGAAAAAAAGGAAAAAAGAAAAAAAAAAGGAAAAAAAAAACCAAAAACAAAAACAAAAAACAAAAACAACAACAACAACAACAACAAAAAAAAACCCAAAAAAGACCCTGTGCACAGACCAAAACCTGCCATGAAGTTTTCACAGAAACAAGCAGTGCATAGGTCTTTCAGTGGCCTTTCAGATAGGGAAGCAATTTCACTCATGGTATGCAATGATAAGCTGCCTTGCACAGGACATCAATGATTTTCTCCTGCCTATGATCTGAGCCAGGCTCAGGAAAACAATGTTCTTCTAGGAGCTGCTGCTGGGTCCTGGCCAAGTTTGGGCTGCTGTTCCCACTCCGACTTAACACTGAAACTCCTCCGTGATCTCCAGTGCCACAGAACGCACAAGAGTCAAACCTAGAAATGAATCCATCCCTAAGACGCAATGGGTAGGTCAAAGCCACCCTAGGGACCAACTAGAGATAACCAGAGCCCCCTGCAGTTGATGGACTGCAGCAGGAGAGGGGTGAGCATAGAAATCGAAAGGATAAAGGGATAAAGATCTAGTTCTGCCCTATTGCCAGGTCTTGCCCTTAAAAAAGTGGTTTATAAGATCCACTTCACATGAAGAAATGAAAATCATACTAGCTGACACCCCTGTTCCAGAGATGGTGACATTTCTTGTTTCAAAACTCCCTTAATCAAAAAGTTAGAGAACTCTGAGGCAGCTCCTTCTCCTTCCCCCAGTATAGATTTGCTTTGCTTAGATTAAAGTGATTTTAGCTTCCAATGCAGTTGTCAAGCCAAAGGAGTCAGTTACTCTCAGGGCTGGAGTTAATCTAGGAACACTGAAGGAATTGTCACTTCCTTCAGTAYCTAATATCACACTGCACCTGAACACATATTAAAAATTAGACAGGTGCTAAATGCAGCTTTAATGTTTGCACTTAAATGATGATCCTCCCACTTCTACTCTGATCCTCCCCACTCCCCTCCCCATGCTGGAGTGAGAACAAGAGAATTGCTGAAGTGTCAGATTGATCTGTTGAACATTCCCTGGTTTGATCTTTCCAGGTTCTCAAACCAGGTGCTCAAACACGTGGGACCTGGTGGGCTGGGTGGAATGGATCTCATATCCGTGAACAGCCTCCTGTGGTGTCCCACCATCACACACTTCACCCCTCAGGCTGAAGCAGCAAATGCCAGAGCTGGGAAGATGAGATTGCTGTTGTGAGGACAAAGGGGGATGTTTTTTGACAAGCACCATACTCTGGGTTATAACCCTGCATAAACTGCATTTCCTACAAAGAAATAGATTCCTGACACCTGCAGTTCATTATCTCTGTTGCTCTAAGTTCTTTTCATACAGGAGAGATGGATGGACTGTAAGTTCAGTCAGTGTGAAATCAGTCAGTAGCAGTGCGAAATTAGGGTTCTGCATTCAACTAATGCTTTGAAGCAAGCTGGCGATAACAGCGCAAGGAATCTTCTGGGTTAACTGGAATGGGATGTATGGGTGTCCACTGCAATGAGAGGACCATGAGGGTCAAGATGTTCCTCTTCAACTATCTGCCTATGCCGTTGATGGACCCAGACTGGATCTGCTCTGCAAGTCTTCAGAGGACAGGAACTGTCCTCATGCCTTTATGTCCCTAAGCTTACCTGCAACCCCAACATGGGATCAAAACTGGTCCCATAAAAGATCTGAACACCTTCTGATCAAGGGATTGCTACCTCTCCTCCCATTCTGCTGGTGTGTGGAGCAGGACTGTTCCCTCTAAGGAGAAGACATGGATTTCCAAAAGCCAGATAAGACAGCTGGTGCAGATAATTGCCATTAAGATTAACGTATTAGAGACTGTTTATTCTTGGAGCTCTATCAACGTCCCAGGCTGGCTGTCAGGATTCAAGAGAGTGACTGCAGGACCAGGTGGCTTTGCACACTGTGGAGGATTAATGACTTCTGTGAACATGTAAAAGCTAGGGTGGATTCCTGGTACTGCCAACTAGTTTGAGGGGCCAACACGGAAGASAAAGTGATCCCTGTATGCATGCAGAATAAATGTAAGGAACATGGTTTTGACTATTTTTATAGCTATAGAGATTTCATTCTCTCTACTTATTGTCCTTCGGCTTTTAGAGCAATGGATTTTCTTTTCAGGCATTTAGGGAATGGTGATACTATTCACAGAATATTTAAGTCAGCCTATGGAAGTCTGCATTAARGACTTAATTTGCCATTAAACGCTGCAGTTGGCTTTTCAAGTTTCCCAGAAAGGCTCTCACTCAAGTCTATTGCTCTCAAGGGAACAACAATTTTATAAAGCATTTTTCATCCAGAGCTCTCAGGGCATTTTTTGTTGAAAAGATAGGGGCTAAAGATGTTGGCATGCTTTATGTAGAGGGTGGCTATATGTATGGCAAGGTGATGCAGAGAGACTTTTGAGATCACATGAAAAATCAGTGGAGAACCTTAGCAGATACATCCCCATATGCAGAGGCTCCTTCCCTGACAAGCCCAAGGTTCATCAAAGGACTAAAATCAAACACCAACATCAGGCACAGCAAAATATTATGCATCCAAGTACCATCAACAGAGTAGACAGTAACAGCACAGCAAATAAGGAGAAAATGTGAAGTGGCGAAACACTTACAGAAGCAAAATAGATAGGTGTTTTTTACTTTGTTTCACGGGAAGTTAATTTTAAGAGCTTTTTTTTGAGTGCAGAACAAACTGTTAAATTGCAACGTTTCCCTAAGATGCAGGCACTGCCCAGCATCCTCTCTCCAAGAGCTCCTGCAGAATTGCTGATGATTTAAATAATGTGATTCAGGTACTCTGAATGGCAGGAACACAGCTAATCAAACAGTCTTCTCATTTGTTTAAAAAAAAAWAATAATAAAAAAAATAAAGAGGGATATCTAACTTTCTGCGCTTGAAACTTCTTTTTTCTTCTTTTTTTTTCCCTCCACTGGTCTGAGTCCATGGTTGAAGTGAGCCTTTGTAAAAGTTTAAATTAGTGCTTAACCCRAGCCTGAGCACACAGCTTTATGTGGGAGACGCAGACAAGGAGCATTAGCTCTCAGGTCTTGCTGAGAAGAGCACTGAAGTGCTGTCCACCGACAATAGCAGTAGCAATCTCACTTTTCAGCTCAGTTCGCTGGTTTCTGCACACCTTAAGATAATCCCAACAAAACTGTCAATATTTTATTTTTAGTTAGCTTTTCAGATGCATGTTGAGAGCAATTCTGAGGAAGCAGGGTTTAGAAAGAGAAGTTATCGTTGAGTCTGGAAATTATTCTTCCATTTAAGAGTGCTGAAAGTGCTTGAAAGTTTCTGCAAAATGAAGAGAATTTTTTTTTCCTCCTGGTCATAACACCAGCATGAGAAATCTCACAGCAGTAGGTGACTCTAAAATGCAGTGAGATTGTTTCACTTGGACCTCCTCAAAAGGGCACTTACAGCTTGAGCTTGTGGGTGGCTAAAAGCTTATAAAAATAATTGAAAACTAAAGCATGTCTGACCATCCACAACCTCTGCATCCATCACAGAACATGCTGCTAATAACCCGGTCGCCATCTAGCCYCATTTGCTGCTCACCTTGCCCCAAAGGCCCCAAGCCTTCTTCTCCCAAACTCTCACATTGTCCCATAGCTACAAGACTTGCAACTCTGAGCTGTCTGATTTTTCCACTTCCATGAACACTTCTGGGATTTTATTTACATTAGGTTATTTACTGGGTTTTATTTATATTAAGTTACTCACCCATGTTCCCAGGATGCCTAGACCACCCAAACGGATAGTGGCAGAGCCTCCGAGAGAGGAAGTATGTCTTGGAGCTAGTGATTAGTTATTGGCTACCTATAGGCGAGCGAATTAAAATGCATCATCTGCCTCATAATCACAAAGCCCGTAAATCTTCGTTCAAATATAAAAGAAGTCCAAGCCTCTCTCTCCCTTTTGAATGGCACATTTCACACTCAGCTCTCTCTAGCATGTAGTCCTCGATGAAGCCACAATGACAGGTCGTTGCCATGAGATGCACAAATAGAGCTGCATTRAATTATTTCTCACGTGCTCTCCATCACAAAAGAAAAATAACATTTATGCATGAAAAGGCCCCAGCAAAATTTGATATAGGAGAAGTGCAAATGATGCCTGGAGAAAACTAGCCACCAATTATGTTTTTTTTTATTTCTACTTGTCTTTCAGAGCAAAGAGAAAGACCTGATCAGCTAGTGAGATGTTGCCAGTGTTATAAGGCAGGAAAAACAGGCTCTTGATATGTCACTGGTGAGATTTCAAGACTTGATTTTCAGGTTCATGCCAGAAAGATGGGTTTTAAAAGCAGTGGTCAATAACCTGACATACTGTTAGAATTAACTGTGCATCCTTAAAAGTGAATTTGTGGATGATMCMAAGCTGGGTGGCATGGCCGACACTCCAGAGGGCTGTGCTGCCATCCAGAGGGACCTGGACAGGCTGGAGAGTTGGGCAGAGAGGAACCTCATGAGGATCAACAAGGACAAGTGCAGGGTCCTGCACCTGGGCAGGAATAACCCCAGGCACCAGTACAGATTAGGGGTCAACCTGCTGGAAAGCASCTCCACGGAGAGGGACCTGGGAGTCCTGGTTGACACCAAGTTAACCATGGAGCAGCAGTGCCCTCRTGGCCAAGAAGGCCAATGGGATCCTGGCTGCATCAGGAGTGTCGCCAGCAGGTCAGGGGAGGTGATCCTGCCCCTCTACTCAGCTCTGGTGAGGCCGCACCTGGAGTATTGGGGGCAGTTCTGGACTCCCCGGTAGGAGAGGGATGGAGAGCTTCTAGAGAGGGTCTAGTGGAAGGCAACAAAGATGATTAAGGGAGTGGAGCATCTATTGTACGAGGAGAGACTGAGTGAGTTGGGCCTGTTTTCTCTGGRGAAGAGAAGGCTGAGAGGGGATCTGATTAATATGTATAAGTTCAGGAAGGGAGAACATAGGGAGGAAGGGGCCAAACTCTCCTCAGTGGTGGCCAGTGACAGGACAAGGAGTAATGAATGTAAGTTGAAACACAGGAAGTTCCATCTTCATATGAGGAAGAACTTCACTGTTAGGGTGACAGAGCCCTGGCACAGGCTGCCCAGGGAGGCTGTGGACTCTCCTTCTCTGAAGATCTTCAGAACCCGCCTGGATGCCGCCCTGTGCCACATGTTCTGGGTGTCCCTGTTTGAGCAGGGGGTTGGACTAGATGATCTCTAGAGGTCCCTTCCAACCTCAACCCTTCTGTGATTCTGTGAATACAGACAATGTCCCTGTGGTTCTGACTTTGAAGAAGAAAAACTGGGGAGGTTTCCATTATTTGCCATGGACCACAGAAAAGGTGTTTTCCTTATTACATGAGTTTTGTSTAATGGACAGATGTGGACAGGACAATAATGCCAGCTTTTACTACTGGACAGTGAAATACTTTGCTCTTGAGCTCAATCGTAGTACAAAATTTAGGAGAAGAAAGGACATGAACTTACTGCTTCCATATGCTCCACCACAGCAACTGGCTGTACTGATGGCAGCAGGTCACCCAATTCCCTGCTTTTGAGCTATAAAAGCATTGTACATTTTCATCATTTGATTTTAGTCTGGATGTACTTTCCAGAAATATTTGAACAACAGCAGGAGCTTGTAAGAAGGGGAATTAATGTCCTGTAGTACTGAACACTGGTTAGACTATGTCCTCTGGACATCTCAGTAGCCAGCTTAGCCTCTCATCCGCTTCTGTAATAAGCATCAGTGTTCTCCTGACAATAGCGAAACCCATGCAACTCAGACAACAAGTCACCCAAAGCTAAAGGTGAAGATGTGAACAGGCCGGATACAGTGGTGGGATCTTGGGACTCAGGGTGCAGTGCAGTCCCTCTGGTCCCCAATTCTTGCAAATATCTCTAGAAATAGTAACACTCAAAGGATGCTCTCTTTTTGCTTCCACTAGTAGAAATTAATGTGCAGAGAAGTCCTCAAGATCAGGGCTTAGCATTTTTGTTTGTTGTTTTTTTTTTTCAACCTGACTTTACTCCAAGAAGCTGTGATTGAAGTTAATCAGCGCTCTCCCAGGATAACAAAAACAGCAAGCAAGAGTCAGTCCTGGAGCCCAGCAGAGCTCCTTCACCTTCCTTACCCTCCTTTAACCAGCACGCAAGCTCAGAGCCACTATTCTAATGCAGATCACTTTGCACAAGCAATGACACGAAGTACATGGCCCACGAGATTTGTATTGGAGTGGAGCACCATTCACTTATATAAGTGCCCCTATAAAAACCAGGACGTATTTGTAAGAGCACAGCTGTTTCTTTGTAGTTTGCTCAAGTATTTTCTTCTCCTGAAAGGCACTTACTCTGGGGTAGTTAACAAGACAGATTAATTCATATGGATCCTTGCAGCAGAGGAGGGTTGTCACTGGTGGGGAGAGAGGTTTGATTATATTATTCCCTACTGTCAACACAGGCACTTTATAACAGATTTATGACTAATAAAATCTTTTAGTAGTAGAGGGTCCTTGAGTTCCAATTTTGAACCTTTGGCCCTTGCTCAAATCACTGGCAGATGCAAGCATTAATAAAATCAAATAGCACGTGGATACTAAAGAGGCATACGTCTGGATACTGAAATAAGGCAGTAAAACACAAGAGAGGATCTTTACAATCTGTTTTGACCTAGTAGAATCATTCTGTCAGTAATGGAATTAGGCTTTATTGAAACATGATACTGCACAACTCAGGACGATGAAGTAATTCCCAGGAAATTCAGGGGGGTTAGCATTGATGCTGCTCAATATCACCTTTTCATTTGAAAATCCTCTGTGAGTTTGTAAGCATGAACCAATAACAAGGAAACTGAATTTTGGCCAAGGAAACACACAAAAAATAAACAACAACAACAACAAARAAAAGAGTTTTATGAAATGATCTCTTTCCAGCTAGTGTCTCTACCTGAAATGAAGACGCCAGGATGCTCTGTGCAAATTCATTAAGGGTCTATCAAACCTAGCCTTAAATTCAAGCAGAGATACTGCAAACCATAGACTGTGGGCACAATTTAAGCTTACTACTGACCTATCTATTTTGTCCTCAGTAATCCATGTTACCTGCAGGCAGAGAGCTATGAAAAAAACCTCTTTTAGCCAACCACGCTCAGAAATCAGCCTTGAACTCATTAACCTTTCAAAAGCTTAATGCTATTCTCAGCAAAAGCAATGTGGAAATCCAAATTATACCCTTCACCCAACAGTGYTGGGGAGCAAAATGCTCCCAAAATGCAGCTGAATGGGTGCATTTATGGAAAAAAAAAGCAGTCCATACCAGTGACTTGCAGAACAAGCTCAAGCACCCAAGAGTTTTTCAGACTAGAGGCTGCCATATACATCTTGTCTGCCATATGTGAGCTTTCCTGCTAATTAAATCCTTTCTCCTCATCATTTATAGCCCTCTATTTACTGGCTCATTGATTTTAGAGGCCATGTTAGTTTTCTTTTTTTGCATGCCTGTCTGAATGGTGAGTTTATGACTTATTACATAATGAACAAGCAAATTGGTGTCAGGGTGATCCATTACCCAGATGGTCTGTGAGCAAAGGGCCTCTGTCTTTGACTTTGTCATGCTGAGAAGACAGGGAAAGATGTTGAACCCCCCACTATTTATTTGGTGCAAAATAAGGCTTTCATCCCTACCAGTGGTTGCCTTGGGAAGCTTGGGATATTGGCCCCATGCAGTTTCTTTTGGTGCTGGCTGAAGGTTAAAGAGGAAAAAAATTGGGGTTGGAAAAAAAAGAAACCTGTGAGAACATAGCAGGCATAGATGGTAAAGAGAAAAGGTTGATAATAAGAGAAATATAGGCTGCTAATTGAAATTAGCAGGCAGCAGGTCTGAAAGCAAGTGGAAGCTGTTCAAACATGTAATAAAGACATGGAGCTCTGCCACAGGCTGATGGAGGAGGCTAGCKATTTTCACGATTTCGAAACTGCAAAATTTAATGGCAGAAGACAACCCCTGAAGAGCTACTAAGTACGTTTGGTTTATGAAACCTCACCAATTACTGTGGGAGTATTCAGGGCAGTTAATAACATATGCTTTCCATGTTCTTATGCTTTATTCTTGTTTTATTGAGCACGAGTGCACGAACGTGTAAGAGGAAGAAACTTAACCTACCTTGGTACCTAACTTGGTAGCTACCAAGACCTTCCGATTAAAGGATTCAAATTGATTTCCCAGAGTGAATGACCCTTCCACAGTTTATTTATGTGGCCCTCAGCATTAGTACCTTGAGAGTGAGAATTTCTAGTTGTTGCACCACCCTGTAGCTGTGAGCTCTCTGGCAGGGAGCTCAGTGCCAGGTCTCAAAGCACAGAGCAGGAGTTACAACTGCCCAAGGATAAACTGGCCCCAAAGCGCCAGTGCCTGCCTCGCAAACACATGGCATTGGAAGTTCAAAGGCCATAACTATATATTATATATATATATATTTTTTATATATATATATTTATTTAATATATAAATATATATTATAGCACTGTGGCAGGTACACAGGGAAAATCATTTCATTATGGCATGTTCAGGACTCCAGCACACCAACATCTTTCAGTGCTGTTCCAAGCAGGAATCACTCTGAAGATTGGAGATGTATCAGGAATTAGACTATGTACAAAGGCAAGAGCATGAGACATCTGCCCATCTTTTCCTGGAGGCTGCTAGGGCGCTGTGCAAACTTGAGCCAGGACTAGGCTTTGAGACCATCTGAGTGCCTCCCTCTAAGACTCTAGTACCACACGGTGCTCCAGATGTAAAGTAGCAACAAGCCTCTTCTTGCACCCCGTGGAGGATCTCTGCACAKATCCCTGCATGTACGGAGGCAGCTAAATCCCAATCCATGCGGTTGCTCGTCTGGACCCTATAAGCTCCTTGCAGCTCAGGACACAGGTAGACAAAACCTTATGCTTAACCTTCTAGCAATAAGGCGGTCAGTTGATTGCTATTTTGGGGAATTCTTCCAACTATTGGATTGCCCACCTTTGAGTCAACCCATATCCAATCTCTAAGCTTACAGTTTGTGAAAGAAAACAGAGTTGGTTTCCTCGCTCTGTTCCCCTATTGTTTTGTGCTTAAAGGAAATAAACTTTTGTTTCAGTAATCATAAACACAAAGAGTTCCCCAGGGGGCTGTTTAAGACTCTGAGCTAGTTAAGAAGAACATTTACGTGAATTAAAGTGCAGCAACAAGTTATCGCTGATCTAAGCTTCTTTCTAGCACTTAACTAGTGCCAGAAGGTGGAGAAAAGCAAGGCAGATCCATGGGAGGGAAGAAAAGACATAAAAATGGGATATTTCCTTCTCCTTGACAAGCGGCAACAGGGAGGACAACACTGCTTGTCCTAAATTGGCCACCTAGTGACAGTGTGCCTGCTCCTGTCACAGCCATGCAGGATAGTGAGCCTTTCTACAGTGGTCCATGCTGTGTATGCTATAAGCCAGCATGAAGATAAAGCTCCTGTAAACTCTTGCCTAAATACATCTGACCTCAAGAGATACAACGGGACTGGATGATCTTGAAGGTCTTTTCCAATAGTTTTATATGGTGTCTGCGTAACTTACCTGTCTATACCTTGTTCTGATTGCAATGGGGAACACTGAGCCGTGGGGCAATTCAGAGCATGGACTAGTGGTGCTGGTGTCCCACCAGTCTGTGCCAGCTCCCACAGTGACCATTGCCCGTGGATGCAGCAACTTCTGCCATGGACAGACCTACATGTCTGCACTTGAGAAGTGATGGGCAGGTAAGGAGGGCAGTATTAACCTGCCTAAAAGCTCTGCTCAGGCAAGGTGAATGCTACCAGTCGCCTGTGACACCAGAAGCCACTCTGTCCCCCTTTCCACCTCCCAARTATAGGGGACATTGCCACTGCACATGTATGAACATGTGCACCCACCTGTGAATGTGCATTGACCTGCTTATTTGCTTATTTACCTGCACATGGCAAATGGAGAGCTGGGCAAATTAAGATAAACTCTTAAAAGAGCTAAAATTCTGCATGTGCTGTTTTTAAAGCCTGCTATACAAAGTAGATGGAAAATCAGGTCCTTTGTGTTTAGGGCTGGAGTTACAGACCTTTGTCTTTCAGTGCAGCTAGAGACTCAGGCATCATTTTAAATGTCATGTTCAAAGACACTGGCATCCTCTGATTTGTCCAAAGGAGCCTGCTTTGGAAAGGGATTAAAATGTAAAGTTCTTTCTTAGAGGAAAAGCTCTTGTTAAATGTAATTTATATTACTGCAATATGCAAAACATGGCAGGGAGGTTTGACAAAGATGCTACACAGTTAATAGCTCTAGCGAGATCACAAACCCAAACACTCAGGTGCAAAGTGGCTCAGATCCTCCTTCATTTTAAAGCTTTGCCTGGGAGTAAAACTTTGCAGAAAGTTATGCTCAAGCCTGTGAAGCTTGGGTGGGTTTGATCAATTATTCACACGCAGCCTAAGGTCCCTGTTAATCTACATAAAAACAAAGTGACTTGCAGGAGAAAGCAGCAGGCTCCCA
Organism: Nothoprocta perdicaria; assembly: GCF_003342845.1. Lineage (NCBI taxonomy): Eukaryota > Metazoa > Chordata > Aves > Tinamiformes > Tinamidae > Nothoprocta > Nothoprocta perdicaria. The sequence continues at coordinate 4,819,771 of NW_020455566.1, forward strand.
GGGAAAATACACCACAAAGAAGTGGGTCTCACAGCACGGTGTGGGGTAAGAGCCAGCTCCATTCCCAGGGCTCAGCAACCAAGACCGGGTCTTCCAGGCCACAAGCAAGTTCAGTTGGGAATCAGTTGTGAGATCACATGTGCTTGTGTGCTGGACCAGGATGCCCTTGCCAATTGGATCTTGCAGTAAGGAGAAAATCCGTTCCATTAGAAGAGGCTTAAGGGATGGGATAGTTTTAGATTTTACAAAGCTGAGATCGTTATGGAACATATTCCAAGAGCTAAAGATTTCATTTTGCAAATCCTTCAGACTTGAGGACTCAAGATGACATGGCAAGAGTGTCTCTCATTCTGAACAGCTGCTCTGCAGGCATCAAGGCAAGGAATGAAGCATGCCATAAGATGTGGTTGCATGAGGAGAGCTTTTTGCCAGCTCCCTCCTGCTTGATCAATACCCCAGGAATCAGCTGAGACCAGGAATCCTTAATCTCTCCTCAAAATCAGTGCTCCCCAACCACAAGAGTGTCTGCAAGGGGAAAGTCACACCATGCTGTCAGTGTTATAGCATAAACTGGCTTGGATAGAGCAAGCAGCCCCACAGCTCTTTTCCATTCGTTCCCCACGGCTGCTGTGGCTGCGAGATCTCCTGTTTCCAGAGCAGGAGCTTGCGAGTGGCACTAATGTTTGCTCACAGATCATGGAAGCGGCTGCACAGTTGGAAACCCAACCAGCAGTTCAGACCGCAGCAGCGGCGAGAGAGCCCTCCCATGCATGACTGATGTCCTCCTCTGCGCCTTGCTGGCAACGTTCACCCAGCGAGAGGCAGCAGTTTAATTTCCAGTCCCCTGAAGGGCCTCCCACAATGAAAAGCCCGCAGAATGAGGTAAACACTCTGCTACTGCCATACACAAGTAAATATTTTTCCCAGAAGCATTGCATCTCTCGGTGAGGCAACAGCTTCACAGCAGGTCACTGCAGATCATGGGCTGGAGCTCACCTTGGGAAGCATCTCTAGGGAGCAGGTAGAGGAGCTGCTCTAGGGCATCTCTAAAACATTAGTCTGTAGGACAGCCCTATATCAAATATGATTTTATTCCTTTGGAGAGTATTTCAAGGTTGTCTTGCCCTCACCTTCTTAGGAGCATGGTTTTACTAGTAGCAGCCATCCCATGGCTAGGACAAAAAGGGGAATATTAGGTGCACTACACTCCAGTCACAGGGTTATTTCATCAACCGATTTTGTTCCTGCCTGAAATTAAGGACCTACGAGGGTTATTTCTTACCTGAAACATGAATTCRTGGCTGTGACTGGGAAGAAATGGTAAATTCCCAAGCCCCTCAGCATCACTAGCACCATTTGTGCCCACYTAAAGCCAGGGCAGTGTCTCTGAGACTGCAACTACTGCTCTTCACAAAAAGAGCATCTCCTTGTACACAGCACACAAGGCACCACCTTACCAGTCCTTTCTAGACCAGGAAGAAGGCAGAATTGTTTAAAGCTTAGGTGCTTTCAGGATTTCAAACAACTACATTATCATCTCCACACGTGTACTCCAGGTTAATGCAGCTCCACTGCAGATGTGCAGACGTCCTGCACACGGAGAGGCTCAGGGTGCTGTGCTGTTACTGCCACACACCACCTCCTTAGGAGGCTCCGCTTACAGTTGCAGATGATGAGCTCACCACAAAGCCAAAAAAAAAAAAAAAAAAAAAAAAAAAAAAAAAAAAAAAAAAAAAAAAAAAAAAAAAAAAAAAAAAAATTAGGCAGGTTTGCTCCAAGAGGAAAATTGTCACAGTGATTAATTGAAACAGTTTCTTGCTTGGCCAAAGTCCACTTGAGCAGAACTCGAGTGCTTTGTCCTCCTCCTCTTGCAGAGTCCTTTCCCTGCCAGACACACGAGCAGTTGCCATCTGAGCATGCAGCAAAGGGAAGGCGGCAAGCAGCAGAGCCAAGCATGCTGCAGGTGTCCTTGGGAGCCCTGAGGCTCTAACTTGAAAGCCGATAGGTAAAGTATGAGAAACAGCGACACATGGGGGTCTGAGCATTCCTATTTGCAATGCAAGGAAATGCATCACTAGCTTCTTCCAGCATGGCTGGCCAAGGTTATAGGGAGACTGGTGTGGATAGGCATTTGGGTTTGTTGCCACCCGACATCCATCAGTATYGCACTGACAAACCTTCAAGCATTCATCCACAGATTCAGTTGGTCCAATGCATCCAAGGAGCAGTAACCACCAATGAGTTTTCCAATTCCTTCTCATGAAAAGGTGTAGATGAGCATAATCTAAGTTCCAGGTGGGCCTGGCAGACATCTGCTTGGCCTATGGCACAGGCAGCGTTTCAGCAAGGAGGCTATGGGAGAGAAGGATCCCATGAGCAGGGTGTAGGCACTAATCCAAGGAATACTGTGAAGGAATCATTTCTCTTTGAGGCAAACATCTGGGATTACAAGCACTTCTTACCAAGAGAAAAAAAATAACCCTGCTGACAGTTCTTATATTTGCAAATGCTTGTTTGATCCTTTACAAGATAGAGGAAGGCAGAAAACCCCAGCACACTGGGCATCTGATCAATACACCTAAACCCTACTTTCACTTTGATCTCTCACCAGCTCCTGATTAGTTTTTGAAATGTAAATAGAGCTTTTGAACACTCTTAATCTCCCCTTAAAGCCTGACTGAGGGAAAAGATACTGCTGTTCAAAGAGCAGAAAGCAACTGAGTTGATCCCAAATCTGACAGCAGCAACAACTGTGCTAGGACATTATCCTGCTCTCCACTCCCTGTGACCCTACACTTTCCAGAGAGTCCAACTGATGCTGTCTGTGGTCAGGCTAGGAATAAGTGAATCCACAAAGCTCTGTCCAGCCCCCAAATTAACTTGCTCTTTGGGCAGTTACCAGTGCAAACATGGAATATGTGGAGTGAACAATACAAGTTCCTCCAGATCCTGACCAAGGGACTGGTCTCAGGGCAAGTTGATCTGCAATTACTGATGCCATCCTGTCTGCACTCGGGCACTGTGTGATAACAAGAAGTCCCAGAGATTACAACCTTACATAAACATGAACATGAAGCTTGTAGGCACAGACAGGAAGAGAAGCAACAAAGAACCTATGCTCAGGACAGGATCTCATGTAGTTACACAGGACACACAGGTGGGTAGGTATACTATTCATTAGCACACTAGTCCCATTACATGCTCCCAGGTCCCCACAGACTCGCAGGTGTCCTTCATCTCCCTCTCTCCAACGGCAAAGGTCCTATTTAACTGCCTGTCTCTATAAAACCATGATCAGTAAAATGAAAAATTATCATTTCCTCCACTAATAGAAAGACAAATTGACAAAAAGCTAAAAGATTCTCAGACACTTTCGAAGGAATCACCTATATTAAACGATCTGCTTCCACGAGATAGACAAGTAACAGCTACCATTAGTAGTCTTTTCTGGAGTCAGTATTATACAGGTTAGCATACAGGCCCTGGAAACTACTGCTGACGATTTCCTTATACCTATTCACAAAGCAGTTAGCACAAAGACCACCTGAAAGCCCTACTTCCCATCTCCCACCAAACATAGCAGTCTTAGAAAGCACAAGCAAAGCAGCCTACCCCACAAGCCAACAGAGAATTAGTCTTGCAAAAGATTTATGTATCTTGGGAAGGGATGGAGGGTTTCATGATTATTCGAAGAATTTAGAGAAGAGATTGGTCAAAAGGTTAAGGAGCAGATTCATGATATGGATGTATCCAGCTGAGTGCCTAGGACCTGCAGAGGGATTAAGAGGTACAACAAAACAGGCCCAGCTTTGCAAGTGAGGTCACTTCTGTGGACTTATTGAACCTGCTTATGACCAACAGTGCCTGATGCTCACTTAAGACAGACGTTTTGCAGACAAGGGGATGAGTTGGACTCGTGGCACGCAGGTGAGTAGGCAGCATCTGGCAGCTTATCTGCTTGCTGAGGTATTTTAAAATCTCATCTGTTCACATCAGTCATAAAGAGATGAACCATAAATGGAAATCAAATGAAGGAAAACAAATACCTCACCTTGGATCACAAGGTTTATAGTGACATTTGAAGCTACTTTTTCTTTTGGTGCTGCAGACTCTCTGCCCTTTTATGAGTATTCATCTGCGTTTGGACTATATTCTCGAAACAGTGAGGTTTTGTTTGTGTTCTTTACTGGAAACTAAAGACATGTCAGGTCCTGATGAGATCATCACTCCACTAAAAGTACCAAAGTCCTTTTTCCAAGCACAATCAAAGGGCAAGGCACAGAGTACCCTGACCTCTGGTTTCAGAGAGTAGCAAGAAACATCAGTATTTCGGCTGTCTTTATTGTTTATAGCATCAAGGAGGAGGGAAGTCTTAGCAACGTTATCTATTTATCAGTCCACCTGTCAGACAAACAAAGCAGTTGCATTAATCATAATCATCCAATCTCTTATCTGGAACATGATCTTGGACTGAACATATCTCCCTAGCACAATGTGCGCCTGTCTTGGCCGATCTGGTAGGAGCAAACTAGAAGGAAATGAAATCCTCACTATGTTTGAGTCCCAGGCCAAATGCTAAGGCAGCTTCAGTCTAGGGAGTGAGCTGAGGGTGTGACTTGTCTTCTGGGACTCTTGATAGCAATGCATAGTTCAGGCATTGCTCAGGAAAARCAAAGTCTCCTGGATGTATTCACACTGAGGTTTTAGGGGAGAAAGCTGCAACATCCCCGTGATTAGTCCTATGAGAACTAATTGCTCTACTGCCCATGAGCTTTTGCCTTCTTGGTACCACCCACATAGGGGCAATAAGTGAGATGGTTAGTTGATGTTGATCAAATCATTGGTTGGCGTCTCTGTTGCCTGCTGTTGTACTGGCACCCATTCCAGCAGGGATGACAACGTCATATATAATTGTCAATTTTGGGACACCACAACCAGAGATSAAGCAAGAGAGCAGAGTGCCAGAGCAAATTGCAGGGAAAAAAAAAAAAGGCAAAAAAAGGCAAGGTTGGGAGGTGCAAGGGGCCTGACAGTGCCTCCAAGCCTCCACTGTGCAGTGCAAAAGGCTGTGGACTATAACACACCTGCATGTCAGGTCTCTCCTCTAAGATGGATATGATTGACAGCATCATAGTGCTTTTTAATATGCTTACAGTCAGTGTTGCAGGAGATGCTACAATTCATTTCTCTTCAGGAACCTTGTGCGGATGATGAATGTTCTTTAATAGCTGCAATATTTAGTGTTTAATGTAAAATCGCTTGCTGCTAATGCTTTGCACTTGCAAAGTTAGGAAGCTCCATTTATGGCTGACTGCAGATTTGACAAATCCACTCTAGTCTTCAGCCCAAGTAGCTCATGGTGCAGATGTGAGTGGGGAAGTTTTTTCCACCTCATCCCTCCTTTTCTGCATTGCCAATAAGATGATTCCACAAAACAGCTGTGGTTCGATCGGCAAGGGACTCAGTGCATCTTGCCATTCACATTTTCTCACATTCCCTACAGCATGAGCAGAAGGCTCCTACCCAGAAAAATCACTTTGTGCAGCAAAAAAATGCTCTCTGCTTCTGACTTTCCACCTTTATCAGAACCATGCTTTTTTGCTTTTGCCATCAAGATCTCAAGGGAGATGTTGGGGACAGGAGCATCACGGAAGGAAGAAGATAGGTGAATAAAAATCAAAATGCAGTCTACTTCTGGGGRGACTGAGGAAAGATCATCAGGTCTTCATGTTGATAGTCAACATGGGCCCTGCATCCTGGCCCAAGCTCAGTGGTAGGACACGGAGCTCTATCATTGTAGCAAGCACACTGTAATCCAGCTTAGCTCTTGGAACTAGGAAAAAAAATAAAAAAAAGAAAGGTTTCTTGAAGGGATGGTTGCTTAAAATCCAGGGACTAGTGTCAAAATCACAGCAATTCACTCCTGTTACTGTCATTTATTTTATGCTGCTAGTGGTTGTCCGAGGGGAAAAATAGACACAGATTTGAAAGACAGCGCTAATTTAATTTGCCAGTATGAATAAAGATAAGAGTGTAAAGCATGTTAATGAARCTACTGTATCACATAATTCACATGCAAGGGAAACACTGCCTTTTGCAGATCATGATTGTATTTTCCACATTCAGGACTGATTAAAGTAGGGTGAGGACATTTCATTACACGCCCTCCTATGAAAAGCAAGGGGGTCTTCCAGGGATGCGAGGGCACATCTAGGAAAGGCTAGGGAAGGAAAGGCAGATGCCTGTTGCTGTTGGTTCAATGTACAGTTTCAAGTGCATTCACTGCATCGCTATATATTTACCTGTTCATGACTGTTTATCTTAGTGCGGATACAGGATTCTTTCACTCTCTCCCTGTGACTTTAGCTTGTCAATTGACAAAAGAACATAGACAAAATTATGAAAAAAAAAAAAAGGCACAATAAGTCCCAGAAAATGATTTACGAGCCTAAAAGAAGGTAAAAGATTTTTTTCTTAGTTAAGCAAATTAGAGCCTAGAAAAATCAAAATTCTCTGTAGCAGAGACCCTCCCCGCCCCCCCCCAAGCACTCACAAGGGTTGGAGGCATGTGTCTTCACCAGGACTTAGCTTCGTAAAGCAGACAGGATTTATTCTACATCTGTAAAAAGCATCCGCTCCAATCCGACTCCAATCCAGAGAGATACAGAAGCTCCTATTTTCCCTGAGAACAGTGGGAGATCAGTTCCCAACTCTGTAAAGCTGGACTGTGAGAATAGTGTGACAATGTCTGTAATGTGAAAAGAAAAAATGATATTTTTATTTAAAACAATCCCTTATCAAGTCCCCTTAATCTTGATTGACCTGTAAGAAGGAAGCATTTTCTGATCTAGTCAATGGAGTGGAGAGAACTGATTTTTTTTTTCCTTAGGAAAAGAGTAAAAAACGCTTTCACTGAGATGCAGGAAACAATCATCAAGGTGTGGAGGAGCATGATCTTGGCTTGGGGCTTGGGTGTGTGATTGCATCATACGATAGTCTACTGTGGTGCATAAAATATGTTCAGTTTTAAGACATTCTCCTGCTGATGTACAGAATTACCCATACAATGATTCAGCTCCAGAAGGATTTTACAACATGAGTCACACACTGAATGCTTCATCTGGCCCAGAGACTTCTATTTTGTCCTTTTCTGAGGCTTCCTTTAATTGCCAAAATTGTTCAGATTGAAAGTGCTCTTTGGGATAGGAAATTACAGCATGAATAAGACATATCTGTGCCCTCTCATCTTAAAACATGCAAAAATAATAGCCYGCTCTCATCATCTACCTGGTCTGATTGCGGTAAGCTCTGGGAAAGAATGCTAGGATAAAGAGTTGACTGCTCCTTAGCGCTCTTCTACTGCGGGGATTTAAGGATATGGCCCCCAGTCTGTGGCATAGATAAAGGAGCAGGGAAGAGAAGGCATCAGAAAATCACCCGTACTTTAATTTATTCACTGGTGCTCCTGACACTCAAACTCTCTGGGCCACCACGATGATGGCAGCTGGGCCACGCACCCTCAGAAACCTCCTGTTTGAGACCCGGCTCCCACCGCACAGGGCAAGGCCCAGAAGATGGATGGGGAAGGGAAGTGATATTTATAGGGTATGGTGTACATTTATTTAACTTTTTTTTTTTTTTTTCTAGATGCTTTGTGAAATCTCATTGCTAAGAATTCATTTTATTTTCCTCTGCTTCAGCTCCCTTYGCCACTCTGCCCACTTTTTCTTGTTGTGCCACAGTATCTCTGTGTCTTTCTCCATCTAGTAAAGGACGATCAATCCAGGGAATTCATCGACTCCCCCAAAGTTATAGCTCTTAAAAAAAAGTCATTTGCAGCGTGAAAAATGGTTCAATGTATATCTAAACCAGGGCGACTTTATAGAGCCATTACAGTGCAGGTTTGAGCTGTAACACTGTCTATCTGTCAGTAATTACTTGGTCTTAACTGTTGCTCAAATCTTCCGCGTTATATAGGCAAGGTGCAAGCAACAAAATCATTTTTGTTTTTCTTCACYCTGCAAGGATGAGCCTGAGCTGGCGAGGCAGGCCAAGGGTGAGAGGTATTTGGCGGTTAATTCTTGGAAAGTGAGTGAAAYTGCATCAGTTTTACAAATAGGCCACTTCACAAAGGGAAGAATTAGAGTTCAAAGGAGCCATAAAGTATTTGAAATAGTAAATATTGTCTGCTTTCTATGCATCTTTTGGTTTTCTAAAACCTCCTAAGCACACACTTGAACGAAGTATTCAGGCTTTTTTTCTTCAGCTATAGAAAGCTTTGAGTTTGCAGAGTCTCTTTTTGTTCTTAATGAAAGCAGAAATTCTGCTTTAATCATGTGCCTTTAGGACCAAGGGCTTCGTGATAGCAGACTGGGAAAAACAATTGTGATATTAGCAGAACAATGTAGTTAGCAGCCGGGTTCCGGCTTTGCGGCTCCCAGTTGCATATACACCTCTCTCCTAAAGGAGCAGCCCTGGCACAGAATGTCACCTGCAGCCATTAGTGTTTAAAATCGCCTTCATCCAGGAGAAGACTTCAGCTCCAGAGGAAATATCTGAGGCGGAATTACCAGGTCCTTCAGAATTTACCCTCAGCTGCGGTTGGTTCTGGGTGAATATTTGCTCTTGATGTGCTGTGCTGTTCCCACTCCTTGTGCAGAGGAGGACCTTGACCAGCTCTCTTGTCCATGCTGCTGGAGGAAGGAGAAATTTGGACACTGCTTCCTTGTAATTACCAGTAAAGCTTTTCTCTGTTTTTTTTTTTTTTTCTCTGATTTTTTTTTTCCCCAGTTTAAAGAAAGGCATTAAGCTGGAGAAAACAGACTGCAGCAGCAGTTACTTCAAAACCAGGAGTTTTTCTTTTCTCTTTCTTTCCCTTTTGATCGTTCACTTCATGAGACAGGCTGTTTGCCCAAGTCAAAACCTCACTTTGAATCCTGGCCACACACACACAAAAAAAGAAAAGTATCAGATGAAATGAGTGGTTTAGCCGAGCGTTACAGTCTCTGGAAAGAAACTTTATGGGAGAAAAGAGAATAGTCATAAAAGACGACTCCGGCTGACATTTGCAATGCAACATGATGCTCCATAACTGAATAACTACAGCGAGCAGAAGCTTAAAAACAGGATAGCTTCAGGATAAGTGACTCAATTCCTGCCCTAATGGAAAGAGTCTGAAGCTTCCTATTTATTCCTTGCGACATGTATAAGCAGAATATATATATATATATATATATATATATATATATATTTTTTTTTTTTCCAGTTGCGCTCTCAGATTAATGCCAGGACTTATCAGCAAAATTTCTCTTGCCAACCCCAGACTTCATCATCCGCCCAATCTCAACCTGTCAGCCCAACATTATCTTTGTTCATTTGCAGAACAATTCTGCAGAGTTATTAAGAAGGAGTCTTGCCGCGTTAATGCTTTTGTGCTTTGAGGCAGTAATCTGGAGTCACTGGAAAGTGCAATAGATAGAGAAAGCCCTCAGTGCATGAACACAAACAAGAGCTGCAAAGAAGCCAATACTCATTCTTTAGCTCCTTCTTTTTGTTTTAAATGCGCAAATTCTGTTACTCTGGGAAATAATTTATAAAGCATAGTTTCACTGAGAATGTTCATAAAACATACCCTGTATTCATCTATCTATCCAGAAACCCAGCTATTTTATTACTGTAAAATTAAATTCAGGATAAATGAACCAAAGTTAATTCTGTTGGGAATGAGAYACACTGGAGTGCCACAAACTTCCCTCGCCATCAGTAATGTTTTAATTTATTTTTACATGCGTTTGGTTAGGTAGGCTTTGTTACAGCATTTCCAGATGAAATTAGTTCTGGATTGAACCTGTGCCTCCACCAAGAGCATCTGAGTTTCTTTCAGATTGAGGGATTGTGCCCTGACATCAATGTACCTGAGCAATCTGGCTCTTCAACATTAGAATGAATTTCTCTTCCCCKTGTCTCCATCAAAGGATTCATCAAACTCCTGGACAGGTGCATTAATATTAGTAGTAGTTTGTTAGGGCAGTTTTTGCCGTGTTGGAGTAGCTCGATCGTCCAGTTAGGACATGACCCAATGATGCTGAAGATGGGGCGCTCAGAAGGAATTGTCCTGTGGCCAGTTCTACAGGACAACACTTGGCTGATGCTCACTTCGGACAACACCTGGAGCCTCAGTCTGTATCTGTGAGAGGAATGTAACAGTTCTCTTTTCTCAGCTTTCTCCTCAGTCATTTAGTTGCATAAAGCAACCTTAAACGAGAGGAAGGAGTGACTATTGCATACACATAGATAAAGATAAAGAATAACTGGTCTCTTGGTCTGAAAAGATCCCAAGCTAGCTGTGATTTATGTGACTGAGTTCAAATCTGTGCTAAGCGAATAAAGGTATCTAACATCCTTGCTCACTCTAAAGAGCTACAGATACTAGGACTGACTCCAGATCACCACTGTCCCTGAAGTGGTTCTGGTGTTCCTTCCATCCTCAGGTTCATTAACCTCAATTCAAAATGATAGGAGCTAATTGTGGGGCTGGGTTTTCTCAGACCCCGTTAAATTAGACACCCAACTATCACGCTTAAAGAACAGGAGTCAGATATGCACTCGTCTTAGGCACCTCTGAAAAATCCCATCCAAACTGTGCTGAGAAGCTTTCAGATCAACACACAATGGGCTCTGAGATCCCGCAGTATTTCCACTTTAGTTCAGCTTTAATGGCAGCATCATACTTGCTTGGAAATGTTGATTTTCTAGTAGAGATCACTGCATCTATCTCTGGATAAGCATTCATTTATAAGATACATATAAGAAAGCTGTCCCCATATCTCAGTCTTTCTGTGTATTTCACAGCATATAAAAGCTTCTCATTCCTTGTATTCATCACCAAGAACAGAAGCTTTGAATTCTTTGATTCCAGTAAACTACCATTTATTAGACACATTAAATGAAAGACAGTCAAAAGGAGAATGCAAAGGAAAACTCCAGCCCTGGAAAGCCTGCTTCTACCTCGCGTTTCTCATCACAAACACAAACAGTCTTTCAGCACATCAAAGGCAAGTGCTGCAATATAATAAGGCACATTGCAGTCAGTGAGATATGGGAGGATGTAAACGCAGCTAAATAGGAAGATATGTATTTAGAAATAGGTTACATATCTGAATTCAAATCCCCACTTATCGTCTCTGATAAATTGCTCATGCATTTAAAGTTAGGACGCAGTGTTGGTGTTTACTTCTCTTGCTTGAGAAATGCATAGCTATGGTGATACTGAATTGAAATTTTCAGCCCTAGGGAAGACCTGTTGCCTGAGCACTTCCAGCTAGGTTAGCTGTGGTGGGGCTCARGGGGGATCTCCAGAGCTACCAAGCCTGGCCCATCTTGAGATGGAGAAGCAAAATTCCCTTAATATTGGCTGTGAAAACCCCACAGCAGCTGCTGGCTGACACAGATAAAACATGCTATACATTATCATGAGGTGTCTGCATTCAAGAGGCCACATTCTGGTGTTGTTTGTCACAAGAACTGATCTGCAGTGGCCTCCATGGTATCTCATGCTAGGTGAAATGCAGCACCCATGTCCTAGAGTGAACAATGGCAAGAAGATAGGGACCTACAACACAGCGTGGGAAGGTGGATACATAAACAACAGTGACACAAAAAGTGTCACTTTCTTGTGCTGGGAAATGAAAAGCAGAGGGACTGGAGGAACATCTCTTTTTCTGGACGCAAGCTGTGGRAGAAGTTACCTCTGTACCCTGGGGAGAATAATGAAGAATCACAAACTTCCTTGGAAAAGGGAACAATGGCCAAATTGTAGGCACTGCATAGCTTCCTTTTGCTCCCATTCTGYGGAAGACATTGCCAGAGCACTTCACTGAGTGATGTCTGCAGGATTTTATGGATGAAGAAATCCATCTTGCCTCAGAGAAGAGTGAGACTTCTGACTAATAATCACTCATTATCAGAGCAAATCCTAATATGAGCAGGGTTGAAAGGAAAGAGCTTAGTGGCAGCAAATCTGCTGGACAGCTTCTGTACTATCTTAGGAAACCAGTGGCTGTGTCTGCATGAGCCCATATGGYGGGTTCAGTGGAGCGGTGATTCCTGTGATCAGACCTCGCTTTTTTTGCAAGCCTGTCCTTCCTGGCTGATTTTCAAGAGCCATTTGACAAAGCCCTGTCTCTGGATAGGTGTTCTCTAATCCTACCCAGCTCTGAATGGTCTTTCTTTGAYAAGCAACAGATGTGCAATGCCTATGTCCAAGTAGGCTGATGTGATAAGAGGACTCTGCCTTCTTCAGGTCTGTGACATTAGGGAACATGAACAGACTCATTTGTCTTGTAAACGGAYTGTTATCTGGCAGTTCGGCCACACAGGCCAAGGTTTCCCTGGATAATTACAGCCTGCTCCAATCCTGTATACTTCAACAGAATTGTGTTTACAGAATAAATTTCCATTTGACACTGTCCATTTCACTCAATGAGAAACAGTGAGACTACWAAGAGGGACTTGACATTGCTGTAGTCCAGTCACAGGCACAAACCACAAGCACGAAACTCTAGCGATCTGGTTTATTCTCAAATGAATTATTTCCCTTTATGGATTTAGGGCTGCTRAAGCCCCAAAAGACTGATGAGCTAAATTCCTCTTTTCAGAGCAAACCAAGGGCTAGACTCACAAAGCCTGGATACCAAAGTTGTCTTGATGACCAAAAAAACTGGCAACTCATGGCATGTGTGAATACTCCTTAGTCACTGATACTAAACCTTGGTACTAAACCAAGGCACTTTGGTTTCATTTTAAGAAAAGTAGGAACAAAGGAAAATCAGAAATGTAGAAGCTGAAGGATGATTTATATTCATTTCATTTCCCTCTTGTAGAAAGCAAGGACAGATTGGCATGCTCTCCCCACTGACTAGAAATCCACTTAGACCACTGGCAGTCTCAGACTGGCCTGTGTTCTGCAAAAGAACTAGGGGTGTGTTTGAGGGATCTTTGTCACTTCCATTCTCTTCCATGTGTCATTTTTCACAGTGTCATTGTGGATACCTTTTCTGTCTTGGCAATCTATTGCACTGCAATATATCAACCAGTACCTTGCTGACATTTGGATCCCAGGGAGCTGGGACTGACCTGTGCTCCTCCATGCAGGAAATGAAAGGGGAATGCACTCTGCCCCTCATGCAGCATAGTCCTCACTCTGCTATCCAGGAACCAGCCTTCATTTTCARGACAAATCTCATTCTAGACATCCCTGAGTCCTCCCCCATCTATTTTCATTGACCTCTATCAGGTTGGAAGACATTACTCATGTCATTCGATTAGCACATCCAGAACCAGAAGAACAAAACAAGCCACCCCAAAAAATCCTTCTCTTCCAATAAAGGTTTCTGACCTGGAGAGTTCTCCACTAATAACGCAAGAGCAAAAGCTTCCTGAGCAATTCGGGCTTTGAAGTCGGCTAATAAATCTTTTCGGCTGATCTCTGCTGTGTGCAGTGAAAGCTGTCAGAGGCAGGATTCTTTGTGTGGCCCTGAGAAAGTGCTTCTGAATGGTGCATGCTGCTCCTCACTGCTCGTTCACTGACGGATGCTCCTTTGAAGGTGAAACCTTGTTAAAATTAGCAGTGGCCTGAGCTGCTTCTTTGTTTGGTTTGGTTTTGWTTCATCTGCAGAGCACAGAGAAGGGAGGGCAGCAGGGCAGGTGGGAGAGCTGGGATTCTCCCACTGCACCTCACAAAAGCCCCATCCTTTCACTTCCTGCACAAAGGGGCAAAGGCCAAGAAGGTAACAGCAGCAGTTGTTAGAAACCAAGGCACCACAGAACCTTTGTCAAAACTATCCCAGCATCCAGCTCACAGAGGTGCTAGGTTTCCTTGGAAACCACAGAAATGACGGAACTCATGTACCAGGGGACATTTGACCAACCCAGGGCTCTTGGTGGCTTTTGGGTTGACCGATGTGGAGCTTTTAGATGACTGTTTTGCAAACTCAAGGGTCATGTCAGCTCATAGGGGTTTCTGGGCATGCCAGACCTGCAGCTTCAGGGTGTTCTGTGGCTACCAAGTTGGCAAGATCATCTCTTTAGCAGTTATTTATGAGCCTGGTAAATGATTCTTGGGCAGCCCTTGAAATTCTGTAGATAGACAGAAAGCAGCTGCTACAGGGACCTCTATGCTCTTCTTTGAATGGGCTAAGGTTCCAACACATCAGCTCCTCTGTGCTGTCACAGAGCCTGGGAGCAAGCAGGTGGCTGACTTGGCTCTTTGAAGAGTTCTGCTATGCCCAGGATCTCAGCCAAAGCCGAGGCCTGCTACATAGGGAGAATTCTAGCCTGAACAGTGAGAAAGCAAGTGAGGGCAACCAAAGACACAGTAATCTGCCTCAATTCCATCCCAGAGATTGTCCAGGGCAAAACTATAACTTGAACTTGAATGCCTCATCATCTGCTCAACACCTTTCTCTTGCAAAGCCAGTGATGAAGACAGCTCCTCAACTATTACCCTTACTAGCACTATCTGCTATCCTGACTTACTCCTTCCATCACTCTTACCCATTTGTAATGCAAAAAAATGGAGAGCAGAATCTCTCCCTGCATGTTGAGTCCCTGTCAGGACCTCGATGCCTGCATCCTCTCTCCAGCCTGTGTTTCCAGCCGTACAATCCAGTAGCAGGTGCAAAACACCCCCTTTTCCCATTATGGGCACTGAGCGGAGGCATCAGCCACGCAACGGGAATCTCATCTCAACAGAGGCCTCTGGGCACAGCAGTAATGCAAATAATAACAATAACTTTAAGTCAGGCTTTTAATGGTGATGCACGCCTCGCTCCCTTGGAAGAATCCTTTAAAAGATTTCTTGCTCTTTATCTTTTGTTTTCTTTAAACTGTGATTGAATTTAGGACTAATGAAAATGAGACTCTGAGAGCATTTACTGGAAGGCAGCTGTTCCTGCTTTTTCATCTTGCTCCCTCTCTGCTGGCCTGTCTCATGATCTACCTTTTCAACATCCACTCCGGGAAAAACAAGCAAACACATTGCTATAGTGGAAGCTGGCGTATGATCAGGGCTTGAGCAGGCTGGTGCCATTCATCTTCATGTTCACAGCAAGGTCATGCAGTGGGCACTGCTTTATTTTCCTTCTTTTCCTTCTAAAAGTGTTTTTTTTTTTTCTTTCCCGTGACAGATCATGGTGTCTTAATAAAAGAGAAGGTTTCCCAGTCTTTTGCTGAGGGAAAAAGGAAAGGCTGTTGGGAAATCCAAATCTGAATATGTTTTGCTTTTTCTGCACTAGACAACCAGCTTTTGGTTTTGGTGTTCTTTGAAGGAGAAGCATCAACAGTGTTTAAATTGCAAGTTATGATTTTGCTAGGACCCTAAAAGAATGATTGAATACGAAGAAAACATTCACACAGCTGAAAATGGAGAAAAAAAAAGTCTTCCTTGGCAATCTGTCAGAAATATAGTGTTATAAAAGCTCTTTAATGATGGTAACAGGTAAAATAGTGTTGGCTATTGATCTCATTTTTTTGCATTTTCCAAATGTCTTTGCTTTAGTAGCATAGGAAAGAAGTGTCCTGATCTTAACAAGAGCTCAAGACGTGCAAGCCCACCAAGGAGCATAGGAGTACAAGTCACCCCAGCTTGGACATGAGTCGTCCCAGATGGTGGTGGCACCAGCACTCAAAACCCTTCCCCTTCACCTCCTGGTAGATCACAGGTGAATAGATCTCAAAAATATTGCTCCCCTTGGATTTGGAGACCTTCAGAGAGCAATTCTGGCAGCTTTCCTGAATGTATCCGTCCAGTGTCAGCAGGCATTGGGTGGCCCTTGTGACTGATATYCACCTCGCTTTGAACTGTTACTAGCGTCATCCTTTGCTTGGTGTCATCGAAGCAACATGGCATTATTTCCCTCCCTTGTGGAAACACTAAAACTTTGAAGACAGAAGGGCCTCTTAAAATCATAAAATAATATAGCTGGGCACTGATACTCATTTTTCTATCTTACATCCTTCCCTTCATGAATTTCGGAAAAAAAAAAAAAAAAAAAAAAAAAAAAAAACGATCTAAAAAAAAAATAAAATACAAACAAAAAAAAAAAAAAAAAAAATAAAAAAAAAAAAAAAAAAAAAAAAAAAAAAACTAGTTTCATGCAAGTCACTTTCTCCATGTTTTAAACAGTAGGTACATGGAAAGAGTAGTTAAGAGCTCAGAGTTAAGAAGGAGAGAAATTCCAAATCCCAGCAAAATAAACTTGACTTGAAACCATCACGCAGGTTACAGGAGAAGACAGTCCCTCTTTAACAATATGGTAAAGAATTTTATTATGGAGCTACTTTAGGAAGTGCCAGAATAACAAGGGTTTCAGGCTGTCACATAACAGGCGCTCTACAAAACAGCAGTGCCATGAGCCAGCAAATTGCCAAGCAGCTTCAGATGGAAAACTGCCCTGTCTGGAAGGGATGAGAATGGAGCTGGTGAAGTACCCACTGCCCTGCGAGGACAGACTGACATGAAGGCAGGTTGGGAGCAGGAAAGGTTTGTGGCTCCTTTAGCAAAGTTCTCAGGGAGGCTGTTCTTTTTCTTCCCTTCTGTGTATTTTTGGTGAGTAAAGAAGGAGGCCTGAGGAAGGCAGACCTGGAGGCTGAAGGCCCAATCTCTCTCTCCTAACACATCTGTGTTAGGACTCTCTTAACAGAAGGCTTATCTTCCTTGTATTTTTATGTGAGTCATCTCATTTCAGAGAATTGGATTGTCTTCTCCAGATCCATCAGCTCAGCCCATATCTCCTCCATCTTGTTGGCTTACAGGAGCTGGCTGGAGCCCCAGCAGCATGGAAAGTCCAAGGGAGCACTGAGACTCCTTCTTCTGCCTTCATTTCCAAACGCAATCTGTCCCCTCCCTGTTTGATCCAGTCTCTAAACAGTTCTGCCCACTGTCCTGCCTGGAGCACACCCAAGAGCTGGGKGAGAGCTAACACTTGGCCTGACTGCTCGTTTTGGGTCCTGCCTACTGAAGAAATGGGTCATAGGAGAGGGAAAAAATCTGATTTTGTTATCCTCGGAGAGCAGGTTTAGCCAAGCACCAAGACAACAAGGGAGCTCTGTGCTTCAGCCTTGCGCGCAGGCTGCAGGAGCGTGGCAAGGTGAGGACGTGGTGAACACGCTCCTTGTGGCAGCTCCTGCATACACAGCACGTCTACCCTCCAGTGGGCTTTGAACACAAGGATCTGCGAGGCTACAAGGTCTCATCCTGCCAGGCAATGTTCAGAGGAAATCCATCCGTCTGCTTAGCTAATTAGATGAGTGTAATGAGGCAGCCACCCTCGGAAGTGGCTCAGGTTTCACGGCCACTCAGCAGGTTTTGCATGGCCACCTCCAAAAAGGTAATTATTGCCACGTTATTGGGTTTGTTGGATCACACACTCCAGCTGCTATCAGTGTCCATTTGTGTGCAGAGCTGTCTGGGCATCCTGCGAGAGGCAGCCCCTGCCCTCAACCTTGGATGGATACATGGAGTTGGTGGAAGAGGAATCTCTGCCCATAGGGAGCATGGCATGGTATCATTTAAATGAGACATTAAATCTACGCCAGAGCCCAAATTGGAACCTTTGGCACCTGGATTTTGAATCAGGCTCAKCTGGTGCCTCTTTAGCCTTCAAAATAAACTTTCAAAATAAGACATCACTGTGAGCAGCACAGTGCACACTCCACCCCTGCATCTCTAAGGGCTCCTGCAGATCTTCCAGTGAGGGCCGTTTGCTTTATTATGAGCAGGTGCCTGTGGCAACTCCCTGCCTGGATCCGCAGCAACATCTTAGTTCCTCTCAGCCAACATGAAATTAAAATAGACAGAAACAATTACTGTAGGGAAAGTGGAAAAGTTAATAGGGGCCTTGAACATGCTTGTGAGACATTCCTATATATTTTTTCCCTTCAGGTCTCAGAAAACAGCTCCAAAGATAGAAAGATTTTTTAAAAAAAATAAAAAAAAAGGCTTTCTTAGATGTGCATGAAAGAGTGTAAGAAATACCTTAATGATCAAATAGGGATTTTGTTCCCCATAGTTTATTGCACACTATGATGAGAAGCCTGTAAGGAGGTAAAGGAGAATCTGGGTGACTTTGTTGCAAGTCAGATTGTTAGAAAAGCAAAGATGCCTTGGAGAAAAARTCTTTATCAGACATAGTAGGAATTCATGCAGAGCCACCTAAGACCCATGGAGAGCTTCTTAGTGGCACCTCTGGATGTTGAATCAGGCCCACCTGAACTGCATGCGTTTCAGGTCCAGGGACAGATGGGGGGATTAACTGGGACCTAAAGTCCTGATATCATCTTATAAATAAAACAGGAATCATCCTTGTTTCTGATTCCGTTTTTTTGTTCCCCTTCCCCCAAATATATCTCAACATCAGTGAGTTGAACCCACCTCCTCCAGGGTGTTGAGGACCACATCAACTTGTCCATGTCTGCACCTTGACAGATTAGTTTGTGATAAAGACACCGCTGCTCCATCTGTGCTTGCCCAAAAAGTTGTTCCCCCTTCCCCTTTCCAAAGCAAACCTCAGGGCCAAAGACCAGGTGATAGATCCTGCAAACACAAACACACAAAACTTGAGCTCCGTAATTTGCTTCTAACACAAAGCAAAAGTCAGGAAGATGAATAGTCAGCTCTATAGATGATGATTTCTAGATATCCCTGTCTTGTCACTTAATCATACCCTACATCAAGTAAATAGTCTGCACTCCAAATGCGGTGGTGGCAATGTCTGATTGCCCCCCTTCATAAACCCGATCTTTATCTCTTCCCATCTGCAAACATAAAACCCCACAATGCTATTACATGAGCGATACTGTCATAAAATGCTCCCCGTGTCCTCACTATCTTCCTCCCCTCCCCTCCTTCCATTTTTACATTTTTACATGGACTGAGATTTTATCCCCTCTCCTGCACCCCTCCTTTTTTCTGCTAGTGGCCAATGATCCCTCCTGCACATTGACTTCATGCACGGGCTCAGGGTGGGCATTGCCTAACTGCTGTTTTGGGGAACGTGTTTCCTCTCTCTGCACTCTCTATAAATCAAGGAGGCCAAAGCATGTTTTATTTGGAGCATCTGCTGGAACAGCAATTAATCACTGTCAGGCAATCTGAAAATAACATTTTTTTTTTTTTTTTTGCTGTATTCTTCACAGCATAAGCAGAAGAGATATGTCTCCATTGCAGTTATTAATACGGAGTTTAGGAGGAAAGGTGGAGCTTGGTTGGAAATAGGGCTTGACAGAGAGAAGGGGGAGGGCTTTGCTGTGAATCCAGAAGGGACTGTGGCTCYGAAGAGGGAAGGAGGCTCATAGGTCTGCAAACAGATGTTAATGTTTAACAGGACACATAAAAGGCACTGCTATAAAGCTTGGAGAAATTTTATTTTTCCTTTGTTAACTCGGAGCTTTTTAGGCAGTTAATTAAAGGATGTTCCTTGAAAATCTCCCTTTCAAATTTCGGCATGGAGCCCAAAAAGAAAAGGGACTATCAGCTTGGCATCCTAAGGCTCTCTATTAATTTTCCTTCTTTAATTTTACAGCAAATGGTGCACTTCTTTTTAAGGTCAAAACACTTTTTTTTTCTAATTGCTAGGACCACCAATTCTCCATGAGATCGGAAAAATCCAAAGTATGATTTCTAAACCCCAGACTTCAGTACCTGCAGTCAGTGTCCTGTAAGTGAGACTTTCAAAAGCTTTTGTAAGCTCTAGTTCCTAAGCCACTTAGACACTTCTGAAAGTTCCTATGATGTATAAAATGTAGGTGGCTGCACAATGTGATGTCGTCTCAGTAACTCTCCACTGGGTTCAGCTCTGTGGCAATAAAAACCCAATAAAAACTGCCTCTAAAGTCGGCAGATGTGATTCAAAGGGAGACAGGGAGAAGATCTGCTGGGAATGGAGGCCCCATAGTCGCAGCTCCTCTGGGCTGGACTACAGCCGTGGTTTGAATACCTGCAGCAAGAGAGGTGGCAGGTGGCAGCAAGATAACACTCTGTGCATGAATGTATTTACATAAATATATATATATTTATTCTTATATATAGATGCACATACCTATGAGTGTCAGTGGCTGTGTCTGACTATGCACATACAAGCAAAATTTTCATGATAATCAGAATGTGGTAATCAGAAAGAGATAATTATATTCATAAACATGAAAACTRTGTGTGCAAGCTTACAGCTTTTGTGCCTCCCCAGGCTGGCTCCATGCTTACAATAAGTAACTCCATGCAGGCTCTGTATATCATTCTATGAATATGCTTTGGTATTCAAAAAAGAAACGRAAACAAAAAACAAATCCCCAAGCCCCAAATCCTGCATTATTCAGGTTTATCTTGATGCTGCAAACCACAGGTCTGTGCTTTGCACTGTGCTGTGGCTCTCTCATGTGGACATTACTACTGCTGCCAGGCCATTGAGATGCTCCTTTAGTTCCCATGGCCGAAAACAGTAAATCTCCAGTGTCTGGTGTCAATCCAGAAGAAAAGATCACATGTGCTCATTGTCCCCAACCTGATGCAAGATTTAAGCTCATAKGCCAGGTAGAGAGGTCTGCTAAAGAGGATAAGTGGGCTTTCCTTTAATCATGGTGTGTGGTAGGTATCTGACTTGCCAGCAGCTCCCAGAGGAGCTGGACTATGAGTTTGTATACAATATATAGAGTGAAACCTGAGAGGCATGGAGTTGAGGAGCATAATCCTGTCCTTATGGCCAATATTTGTGGAAGGGAGACAGCACTGGGCCCTGTAGGAGACARTGGTGGATGGGGAAGGTGTTTCTGCAAGGCTGTGGGAATCTGCTGGCATGCATTCCCAAATTAGAAAAAAACATCCCTAGCTGCTCAGATTTTTCCAGCAAGTGTTACTCAAAATCTTCAAAATAGGTCCTTAATGAATTGTTTCATCTCATTAATCTCTTTAACTGAAATCACTTCTTTACTTAAAATTTTAAAACTTGCTACTATCCCTGAGGTCATTTTGCTTTTAGAGACGCAGCCTGCTAGGAAACTAATTATGTAAAACTAGCAATTAATTTCTCACAAGCATGACAAATATTTGACTTAAGAGATGAGTCCCTTTTTAGGGGAGCTCCAGCCAATTGGCTTGTTGTTAACTACAGCAGCACATGCTAGGAATGAATGCTAGATGAATGGATGACCAGGCAAATTAAGCTCTTCTCTTTATTTTTAGAATAAACATGCTTCGTCTTTGTTCAACTGCTATAGCTTCTCTATAGCCATGAGAAAGTGCAAGAGCATCACATATTCCTAAGATTTTTAGTCATTTCGGTTTACTGTCTTCCCAGGACAAGATGCAGGAATTCTCTTAAATCTCTGGGACTTTCTTCTGAGGAGTTGAAGTTCTGTGTTTTTGCCCAAAGTTGTGTCACTGAGCCTTAAATGCTAATCTACAACATCTCAATTATTTGTCTGTTTTCCATAGGTTTCCTTTCCATGACCTTGTGGATAGAGGATAGAACATTGGTCTACCCACATGTGCCTGAGTTATGAGCCCAGATCCATGGACTATAGAAAGAGATCAGGGTTATGTCACCTCATACATGTGTGTCTCAGATGAGAGTAAATAACCATGGCAAAGCTTTGGAGGTAGACTCCCTGGAGGACTATGCAATGATCAAGCTGTTGAGAAAGCTGGAAGGGAAACTTGTACATGTCAAAATGTCTTGCAGAAAAGCAATTGCCAATTTTGTCCAGTCCTGTGGGTGATGACTCCTGGGCTGCCCTCAGACCCCACTTGCACAAACTTCTGTCGAAATGAGCAGGAAGGTGTCAAAGAGAGAGGAAATTTTTTTGGAAACCCCCTACCACCACCAGCAGCCTTGGACCATCCATCCCATTATGAATGAGCGCAGGTTGTTGTCACCTGAAGTAAATAGCAGTAGCTCTGGAGGATCTCTGGCATTTGCACCACAGGCTCCAATTCTCTGCACCTGTGAGTAAAAGGAAGCTAGGAAACGGTATTTTCCAAAGTCCAAAGGCTTTGGGGGAAATATTGTTTCTTTTTCTATATGTGTAAAAGATATTTATTAAACTCTCTGGCCAGGCGCATAACAGCATTTCAACCCATCCAGCCCATTTCTAGTGCCAAATGTTGCACGGTTCACGGTCCTATACATGCTTCCTGCTCATTTATTTCTCTTCTACCTGCAGTAAAGTCATTTTTTCCTTTTCTAAGACCTTGATGTGGCCAGACAGGAAGGTCAAAGAGACTAAGCTTTGCATTTTTTTGGGAGAAAAGTGCACTGCTGGGGAAATGGGTTAAATCAAACACACGAATTGCTGGAGACACTCTCGTCTTCCACCTGGCAGAAAGGCTGTCACTTGCCAGTGTTTCTTTTCTTTTTTTTTTCTCTGAAGAATAACTTTTCTGTGGGTTCATTCAAGCTCATAATGTTAGCTAATACTTGCCTGTGGGAGAATCGCCTTGCCTCCTCCTGTATTCTCTCAGCTATTTGCACAAAATAACGCTAATTATCTAAAATGCTGCTTTCCTCCAAATACCTGTTGGAACAGAAGATACAATTACCATAATTCTATTGCAAATTTCGCTTCCCATAATCACTCTCCATTACGGCAGACATCACACCTTTTGCTTTACCTGCAAAATGTTGAAAGCAAGGATTTAACTCATTTAACTATTTTCAGCCCACTTGAGGAAGACTTGAAGCAGGTGCTTTAATGTAAGAATTCTAGGGGAGCTCTGCCTGTGGGCATGCTGGACTGATGACTTCAAACCACAAGGAAGGAATTCATCTCACCTAAAAATTATATATCTCCACTGTTCTTGCTGTCTGAACTTGTTAATGTCTAGCAGAGAAATAAGTGGTTCCAGAGAGCAGTTAATTCATCCCACTTATATCAAATGCTATTATTTAGACTAGACTAAATTATCTTCTTAAGGTGCCAGCTATACTAAGGGGGATGACTTGTCCAGACTAGACCTCCGATGTTTATTCCCGCTCAGGAATAAAATATTACTAGATATTTCCAAGCAGAATCTTCTCAGACATTAGAGGTGCAAAGCAGGACACAAAACAAACCTCTAGTGGAAAAAAAAAAAAAACCCTCTGTGAAACCCCTACAAAATGACAGCAAACCCAAAATGCTCATCATCATTTCTTCCACCTGCATGGATTAAGGTGCAGCAGGTGCTGAAATTGCTGCAACTCGCATCCCTGCAATTAAAGCTCATTTCTGTGCTTTCTGATTCTCAGTGATCGACAAATGYTGTCCCCACCGTCAACCCTGCTGTATTTCTGTTGTCTTACCAGCCCTCAAAMCCTCCCATCCAACAGTATTCCCCAAGGGTTTGATGGACTTGTATCCATAGCATGTGAACACACGCAGAACAAATCAGACCTCTGAGAAAGCTGCACTTTAAACTTGCTGTCATCTCCTCCAAAGAAGAGCAAAGCATTCTTTGTAGACAGCAAAACTGTGTTTAGAGTCTCCAGAAATAACCCAAATAGAGCTTGTCCCACCCTAGGGAATTGAACTGCCACAGTTWCCAGACAGAGATGAGTCTACAGATCACATAGAACTACATAAGCTTGGCTGTATTTGGTTGTTCTGCAACTGGATTGGTATAAACCAGGGGTGCAAGCTAGAGTCACCAGGGGAATATCAAATATTGTTAGCATCTTAATAAATAAAAAAGAGATAATATTCCAGATTTTTACCCATTTTCCCTATTTTTCTTGGAGATTGTGGATTTGCTCTACAGCATATTAATGATTTTGAGATCCTTCCCCCTTTCTCCTCCTCTGTTCTTTAAGGAGTTTATTTTTAAAAGTAGCATCCAGGGCATTGGAATAGCAATAAAGAACAGGTTAAAGCCTCTGATGTTTCATTCCAGGAAAGCTGGAAAGATTAATGCACATGTCTGCAACTTGAGCCTTTGCTATTCCCTGCTCTCCAGAAACCAAACAGCATGTATAGCAATTTCTTTATTACTTAAATCACATTGCACGATTATTGCACCACTTTGGCTGGAAGGCAACAAAATTGCACTTGCCACCAAGGCGAAAGGTGAATGGAAGAAGGTCAGCTTGGCAGAAGTCTGGAAAATTTTGTTTCCCTAAGTAGGGCAAGAGCCTGGGTGTAGCAATTCAGAAGTTTTGGGACACTGGGAAGGTAGAGACATCCTCTCCCTCCTCTGAACATCCTCTCTCAATGTCATGCAGGGGACAAAATCTCCTTCTGGCAGCTACGTGGGCACTGGCCTGGAGACCAAAATTGCTGGAAGCTTTTGCTGGTATGGGTAGACCTTGAAAACCGAACTTATCTCACACATGAAATACACATCTGGGAGCAGTCAAAATGGTTCTACATGTTCAAGAATTGGCTAGATTTCATCCTAATCACAGGTGCATCCCTAGGTCACCCATAAGTCAAATTAAAATGTGGCCTAGTCAAGCATGGAGCAAGGAACTACATCTAGTTAGTTCCTTGGCGATTTTTTAATGAAGTCACTGGTTTTCAAAGCAACACTTTCCAAAAACAATTTGGAGATCATGCACAAAGCCCTGGGCCCCTGGTTCTAGGCTTTATTTTCATGCAGTCCTTTCTTATAACTTGATTGCTGCTTGGATTAATGCTTTGAGAGCTTCTGGAAAGCCTGAAGTTAGGCCCAAAGGAAAAAACAAGCATCTCTTTTACTGCAGTTTTACATTATGGGTATCAGGCCAGTACTTGAATTTCTAATAGAGACAGAGCAGATCATCTGCTTCTGCACTCGTACAGATGTTAGACACCATAAAGATGGCATGAATTGGAGCCTGCTGTTCCACTACCATTATTTGCACAATACAGATACATAGTTAGATGATACATGATGAAAGAACTAAATGTATTGGCATAACTTTCCTATGTTTCTATAGACTCGTTTTTTGCATTATTTTAAAATTTGTATTTTCTTGCTGTCATTTTTTTTTATAAGCATCTTTCCAAAGGCTAGATTATTGCTGTTATTAGCATTTCTGGGTGTTCCTAACTTTAGCACCCTCTATTCTTTTGAGATTATTTATTTGTTGAGTATCTTTGCTAATGGCAGCCAGACTCCTTAGGATGGCAAGTATGAGTGACAGCCAAAGAAATAGCTTTATATAGGATTCCTGACACAATATTTTGACAATCTCATTTTAAGTAAGACACTATGATTGTCAGTTCAGTTACAATACCGTTGTTGCTCCCTAGTGGAAAAAAAAAATCCGGAAAATTGAAGGAAATCAAATTCCTGGCTAAGTGATTTTTACAGTAAAACATTAAGGTCTTGCCCTTGCCTCTCACTGCATGTGTCTATAACACAGCACGATGTTTGAAATGCATAAGAAGAGAGCACACATCCAGTAAGTGTTTGATAGCCCAGGCATACTTTGAATAAGCATCTAGAAAGTATAGGTAATTCATCACTTTTGCTAGGCTGATAATAGTACTTTGCCGTTTCTGCTCCTTTTCTACCTAACGCAATGCCCAGAACAAAACACAACATTGCTGATAGAAATGCATCAAGAATTACTTTTTATTTTTTTTGAGCTCCCTCCCCAATCTTGTGGGAAGTGAAAGAGAAAATATAAGATTGTAGATATGCATAGCTTTCTTGGGTGTCATGGGGACAGGGGAGGAAAAATGTCTGGGAAGAAATGAGATGGTGCCTGTAGGGAATTATCAATAAGCCTTTCTTCCTATGGTATAAAGTGGAGTTTTGAAATGGAAATCTTTATGGGAAATATGTTTCTCCTGGTAAATCTGCTCTTGGAAATGTGCTTTTTTGGCTCTTCATATCTTTTGGTTGAATGGAACAGGTAAGATGATCGGCTCTGGGGTCAAGAGTCTTAGATGGACACACAGGAAGAAAGTGAGTGGGAAAAGACTGGGTAATAACTCTCCCCTCCCTTGATTCTTCAATACCAAATTTAGACTGTCTCCTTTTTGTTCAAATGCAGAATGAAAATGTACTTTGAAGCCATAATTTTATTGGGGAATGGAATATATGTTTTCTGGACAGCTCTAAATTGCACACTGCAAACCCAAAGGAGGGTTAGGATTAACTGGGGCAGGGCATTAGAACATTATGAAGAGTTATGAGATTAAATTAAGAAAGGGAAAAATTCAGGCTGAATATCAGGAAAATCTTGTTGGCAATAAGCTTATTGTTGCTGTGATTTATGTAGCCATTATTGCCTAGAAGCTTACATCAGGGCCTCTCTACAGATCTATAAATTAAAGACAATTGGGGCCTCCATGTAGAGATGCATGAGGCTGCTGTTGCATTGGCGCTGGACAAATGCATCCTGAACGGCTCAAGTAATTTGCAATGCAAATAAGGAAGAAAGAAAGTTTGGAGATCTGCAATTAAATGCTAGTCATGATATGGCAGATTACAGGTAGAGAGCGGATTAGCAGTCAGTCTGTTGATCAGCCTGCCATGGTAACTACTGAACTATGGTGCCTCCTGATCACTCGTAGGGTAGGGTGGAATTATTTGCAGTTTGAATTTTCATATCTGGCTGAGCACATTTGAGAGAGAATTTAACACTTTTTTTTTTTTTTCTCTGTGCCTTCTAGATTTTTTCTTTTTTTTTTTTTATTCAGAGAAAAAAACCTTTATTTTCTCTTTTTGGGCTCTTTTCGGACCTGACCGTGTACCGTTCGTTAGCAGAGTCCAATGGCAGCTGAAGGATCCTGGAGAACCAGATAGACGCACAATGTGCCATGCCTGACTGCAGATACTCCTGCTGACAGAACCAAATAGAAGTTCAGCACCCAACCACCAAATCTGGGTCTGCTTCAGACATACATTTCACTAATAGCCCTGGAGATGTTGAAGTYTGCTGAACTCTCTGGGGTTTAAACTGTGCTGCTGCATCACATTTTGTTTGATATAAAGCAAGGTCACTCTTCATCCTTTGGCTTGTTCAAGATTAGGAAATTGAAGTCATTTGAACTGAGATGATATTTCTTAATATAATAATGGCTGGGAAATTGAACTGTAGGAATGGTTTCTTGTTATTGGTTCAGAGGAGGTGCTTTTTAAAAATTAGAGTAGAAGGAGGATGACTACAGTTTAATCCCAAGATAAATCACCCTTCCAAAATGGCCAGCAAATCTCAGGAGCTGATATGATTAGGAGACTTCTTAAAGCTGTGGCAGGGCAAGTTAAACCCCTCACTAATGTTTTTAAGCAGAATTACAGAGATACATTGGACTTTCTGTTCTCTCTCAGTTCTTCACATCATTATATGTTGCGGAGAGGATTGTTTCTGAATGCTTCAAAGAGGCAAATAAGGACAAAAAYATTCAGTTCATCTGACCTGCACATTTGTCTGAAATTGCAGTTTTCTTTCTCCCTCTTCAAATTCTCAAAGCATAGCAGACACCAACACAAAACCTACTGAAGTGGTTAAAATGATTTTTATTAAAATCTCTCTCTGTGTATATTTATGCATTGAACAGCTTTTTACTCAAAGTGAGAATTTTGGTAGAAAGCTGTTGTTTGGGTTAAAATATGTTCAATTTTGATCACTGAACATTTTGGTTCTTTGCATATCTTCCTCTTCTATTTTTTTTTAACTTGCACTTGCTTGGCATTAGCCCAACAAGAAAATAGAAGGCCAATTTTTGGGAGACATTTTAAATYGAAAATGTAGGCAAAAAAGTGAGTCAAAATGATATCCATGTATTTCGAGTTTTTCCTTTTCAATGGAAAATGTATTTTCTCCAACAGCTGTAACACACCAGCTGCTCCCGCCTCTGTTTTCTCATCTAAATTCTTCCTCCTCATCTTCTTTCCTCATTAATTCCTCTTTCAACTTGCTCCTTTCATTGTTCAGCGATGATCTTCTTGCTAGTGGAGACATGACCTATTTAGCTGTGTTCACAGGACGAGGAGAATGGGCTTCTGTAAGGGCTGTCTCATAGCCCAGACCACAGGCAGTGCCACAAGCCTCGCATTCATTTTCCGCCTTTATTCAAACAAAAATCCCGTGGCTTGAGAATGGGAATCTGTGCTTGGTGTTCTGTCAGACAAGGCTTTCCTTTTGTTCGTCAGTCAATGTTTTGCTGGTTCGGAGTTTTGGATTGGCAACTTGGCTGAATGAAGATGGAGACATTGTCAGAAAACAACTTGTTTTCCCCTTGGAAATGTTCGCGATGACAAAAATGTTCATTGTTTTGGTGGAAAATATTATGGTTTTTGTTAAAAGGACCCAAGTATGGGAAGGAGCACCCATCCTCCCTCCTCTTTTGTATAAAAAAGTGCATTTTAAATTAGATGGATTTGGCTTCTTTCATATAAATAGACTTTTGTAGAAAAAGAAAACAATCTAATCTCTTTGTCCAGCCACAGGAATGGATTGAAATTCGTGATAGAAATTATGAACAACTTCTAATTAAAAGCAAGGCCAGTAAGGCACTGCAATAGGCAGCTTGGSGAAAGCAAAATTCTCCTTGTATGTACCTGCTACTGCTATGGAATAAGGTGTGCAATAAGCTGTTAGCACCTTTTCACAGAATACCAAGGCTGGGAAAGGCAATTACAAACTGGAAAAAAAAATACGTAAGTAAAACAAATAAAAACATGTGGCAATCCAGCTGTACTTTCAGCTGTAATTTTGTCCTTCTCTCTCCCATTGGATACCAAAGTAGACGTGTCCCTCTAATAACTTTTGTGAACTACCTGTTTTTCCTTTTGCAAAAGATGAAGGAAAACAGAAGGTGGGTCAGTCAACTTGCAAAACCACTGTGAGATTTCACCCACATCTGAAAGTGTGCCTGTCCCAGCAATCACTTTCAGATGGCCAGCATTCAAGGTGAGCAGGTGGCACCAGCTTTGGTGGAGCATGAGCACRGGACCATGGGCAGGTTTCCTCTTGGAAAACTGGGTCTTCAACGGGTGAAAATTTGGCTCTATCCTGCTGAAAGCAGCACTTATTTCTGCTCAGACAGGTGGGGAGCGCACCTCTCAGTCTCTCTATAAAGATAATCCTTGGCTGCATTGCTGGGAAAGGTTTGTTTTGCCCATGGAGAGAGCAGAAGGAGAGAGAAAGCAAGTGCTGGAGGTAGATAGCAACAGGCAGCTTATCCGAGCTGAGAGTGCTG
>NW_020455566.1:4849032-4870972 GCF_003342845.1 Nothoprocta perdicaria
AAAAAAAAAGTAATTAAAATATGTGCTATCTTTTGAGAGTGCTCGCAATCAAGTCCTACTACAGAGGGAAGGTAGGCCTTTGTAACCAAGGATGCTTGGACTCCAGCTATTGCTTTATTTAATTCTGTTGTGTGCACAGTGAGACAGTAGATAGGGATGAGTATACGGTGGATCAGCACGTAAGCCAGCGCTTTCACTTGCAGCTTGTAATTTTATCTGTCAGCTGAGTTGTTTACATAGCTAAATAAACAGATCCTGGTCTCTCTCCCTCTTATCTCTGCTGCACACACAGAGTGGGAACAAGTTGCAGAGGCCCCTTGAAAAATATTGCTTGCTCTCTGCAGGGCGCTCAATCTGGAGCCCTGAATTTGTTCCACTTGCCTCCAATGTACTAGATGAGAGTCCTTGCTCTCCTGCTTGAATCTCCTCTCCACGGGAGCGTGCAGATGCTCGGCATTGATCCTTCGGGTTTGTTTTGCAGAGAGCCCATCTGCTCCCATCCTATGTAATCCCATTTACAGGAATTCTTGGGTCCAAGCTCTGCTGCTGGGTTCCGGGACTGACGTTTTCCATCTCCCTCTGCTGGCTTGCCAATGCTCCACGCCATCCTGGTGAGGCCATACCCTTCCTGACCTTCTCCTTTGCCCTCAGCTCATTGATGAGAACATCCAAATGCTCTCTTTGGCCCATGGAAGCAAGTGAGGACACCAGGCAAAACTAGGCTTACAAATGATCAAGGAGTCCAAGGTCAGGCAAACCAACACTTGAATGGTCTTTTTTTTCCTAGCACGTGAACAAGATACATCGCTTCACTGCAGAGAAGACGTTAGCAATGTCTATACTTCTGCCAGTAGCAACTGGCAACAGGAAATCAAAGCAAATCACGTGCTGATACCGCAGGTTGCTGAACTCTTCAGCTGGTTTTATTTTAGCTGTGGGTCATGTGCATCTGACTCTAAAACACCCTGATTTGTATTCGCTCGTGGGAAAGAATCTCAAGCCACTTTTGGTGATTCCAGTGGATGTTTTCACCTCCTGAAGGTTTCTGACGGTGGCTCTTCGGAGTTGCTTTTGTCAAAAAGTGGTGGGAAGGGGGCAAACAGACTCTCCTAACCATTCCCCTGGGCTGCATCATGTTAAACAAACCGGGCAGCAAAAAGCCGTCGGTGTAATATAGCCCTAAGAGCTATGATGCCCTGTTCACAGGCACACACTAACCTGGATGAGTTTCAGAGGAGCTGCAAAGAGCTGGATTCACTTCCATCTGAACTCAGCACCCAAGTGATGGAAAGCAGTGCAGATAGATAGAGATCCTCTCTTTCAGTGCACCCAGGACCTCCCTGAATTCTGAGGTTTAATCCAAGGAGTGAATAGTGCTCATGAAGGAGGGGTGAAGAAGCAGGTTGCAAATTAGCTTGCAAAACACCTGCAGTGCTAAAGACTCTGGGAAGAAGTCCTGGTTCTGGTTGGACATGGCATGGTGGCCCAGCCAAGCATCTCCGTTCATCTCAGTGCACTGCAGTGCTTGAATTACTGCCCTGATGAGAGGAAGCGTGCTCCCGAAGGGAAGGTGCTGTGTGAAAAATATGTCCTGTCTGGAACAGGGGCAGTGGGTTCATAACATCAATATCGAGTCGGCACCTACAGATTGTTTCCAAAGCTCATTATTTTGGAGAAGAACATGAGGGGAACTCATTACCTGTGAGGCCTGTTATATTTCCTACGCACTGACAAACTATGGGCATTGCATGGCTGCCTTAATTAACGCACGACGCCAAACTGAAATATATAATTTGTATCTGTATATGGATGTTGGTGCTCCAGCTGGAGTCACTGAAATCCATCTTGCAGAGAAACCATCAGAGGCCAAGCAGCCTGATCCAGCGTAACCATTAAAGATGTTTTTCCCTGTCCATGCAAAGAACTTAACCTGGGGAAATGACACAAGTCTCCTCTACCATGTGCAAACAACCTTGGGAAAAGTATTTCATATACGTGAAGATTTCTCTGCAATGGCTTGTATAGTATATGAAATCCTTTAGATGAAAGGAAACCAGGCCAGATATTTCATTGTAGGTGTGTGCAGCAACACTTTAGGATGTTCCTGAGAGTCATGTGATTATCTGGAGGTGATGCTGAACCTATGACTGGGTTACCCAGTACTGTCCTACTGTTTTTTTAAACCTGTTGCTATCACTACGGCTGCAACATGATGAGACTCAATGGAGACCCACAGATCCAATGGAGTTCCTCCAGCATGGAGCCCCAGGAGAGACGAGGGAGAGGAGGGGAAGCAGATGGGAGGTAGAGCACAGCACAAGTGTCCTCATCCAGAGGGGAGAGTTAGCATCACTAAAGATGAGATTTATTGGTCCAGATTTGCTTATTTAAATCCAAGTCTGAGTTGGGCTATCTATAAATGCAATGGAGAGAATTCAGCAGCTCTGAGGGCAATTTGTCTCCTCTAAGGACAGGTACTTCAGGTAAGCCAGATGGTTCACTCAACGATGCAGTATGGACGATACCTCAGATCGCTTGCTGACACCTTAAATCGGTGGCATAATCAAAGCTGAATTCAATCCAGATCTTGACCTGATGGAATAAACAAAGAGTGTGGTTTGCAACACATATTTTTTTGACTTCCATATAGTTATCAACAACATAACTTYATGGAAATGTCACGCAGTAGTACCTGGAGCCCAGCAAGAGCTGTGATAGTGCTTTGGGAAGCACGGTGCACATGGGCAAAACCAACCCCATGATTTGGGTTAGCAGCATGCTTTTAATTCTACGTTAGGAATAGTTCAAAAAATGCTTTCAGAAATGGTTCACTTAATTGGCATGTTGGGAAAATTAGAAAGAACAGTTTTTTTTTCTTCTGATATCTTTTCTAATCTTTTTGTAGTTTTGAACATCTTTTCAGCAGAAATAGAAATTCTGGTATGCGTTAAATGGCTTGAACAAGAAAAAAAGCAATTTTCTAATTTTACCCCTGAATGCAGTATACTGTAATAAGAGATTTTAGTGCTGTTGAAATTCTGCATTTGTGAAGTGCCTGGTGCAGTGGAACAGTGACTAGGAAAATGATGATAGTAATGATGAATTAATAATTACAAAAACAGGTCAAAGTTTTCTTCTTTTTTCCCTTCTGACTTTCCTGTAATTATTATTTTCAGCTTGCCAGAAGTATCTCCTTTTTCTCTAGGAGRAATTTCAGCTTCATATGAAAGCACTTGCTTGTTTTTTTTCTCTTTAACCTGACTGCCAGGATTTAAAAGGAAACGGGGGGAAAAAAAATCAAATTTCTTTGTTCAAAGGAAGTGTATAAACTCCAGCTGCGGATTACAAATAGCCCCCGGGAGTATGACCTAGTGATTAAAGAAGAGCAATGGAAGTCGGGGGGCAATCATGTTAAGCCAGTGTGTGTTTTTAAGTCCTATGGCGTTGCAAAGGGTAGGGAGGCTCATGACTTTGTTACTAGCAGCATACTCAAGGGTAAACATTTATAAACAAGTTTAGCCACTTCTAATAGCAGCCGTATTGCATTTGCCCACTTCTCCTACCCATCGCAGATAGGAAGTGACACGCTGCTAAATTTACTACTACATCTCTCCTGTTGCAAAAGGAGTCTATGAGATATTGCTGAGGGGATTTTATACAAGGGCAGGGGATCTGAGCTGAGAGAGGCACTAAACATCTATGTTTGCTTTTCACTGCCACCACAACATGTCGTGGGAATGGACAGGTAGCTCTCATCTCCTTCTTACACATTACGGGTAGAAATTCCCAGACAGATTTTTCTGCTCATGCATGATTTACCCATTTTTTTTCCCTACCAGTGTCAACTACCTAGAAGTTGGCCATCAAGACAAAGCACTTTCAATGACTGATTATTCCATTCTCACTTGGTTGTTCAACATATACAGGATGAATGACTCCATGGACTTTGGTTGTCTCCTGTGACTTTGTGCGAAGCCTGAAATGACAAACTTTTAGATRCTACTACTTAAAAACTCAACTTTTAGATAGCTGATGTTAAATGAGATGAGCTCTAAGTCTGCCAAAGCACACTAGCACACAAAGATGGACAACAGCGAGTAGGTTCAGTGGTCTGGAAGGGTGGCTGAGATGCTGACAGTGCCCTGAGAGCACTGCTGTGGTGTTTCCAATGGAAAGATTTGCAAGTTTTGACTGATAATTTTACAATGTTCATGTTTTTTTCACAAAAAATCTGAATTTCATGGGGTGGGGGAAAATCACAGGTGCTGATTCATCCCTGCTGTGAGGCTGCTTCTGGGCCTGAGTGTGATCCAA
This sequence comes from Nothoprocta perdicaria, assembly GCF_003342845.1. Lineage (NCBI taxonomy): Eukaryota > Metazoa > Chordata > Aves > Tinamiformes > Tinamidae > Nothoprocta > Nothoprocta perdicaria. The sequence goes on from NW_020455566.1 coordinate 4,853,347, forward strand.
CAACTTGCTATGGAGATGCTCCTTCAATTTACAGATCTCTTTCAGCAGGCAGTTAAAGCTCTCTTTCACTGACAGCTGGTTTTAAATTACAGGGGAAAGGTGTAAGACAAGTGTCTCTACTCACTGTCCCTCAGGTCCACACCAAGGCTGGGAGGTCACCTGGTTGCTGGAAGGTGGTCTGTCAAGTTGCTTTGTAGGAGATGACTTCCCGGGCAAGCACAGAGCCAGCATGCAGCGATTTCTGACTCAGCTCCTCGAGCGTGTGAGGTCCCGGAAACCTCCCTGTCACTCTCTGGTGCTCTGTGCTATTGCATTAAAGGACAGCAAAGCCCTTCCTGCCAACAGAGCTCGTGTGCATGAATAAAGCACAAGCCAGCGCCAGCCGTAGCAGCAGCCTGGTGCTGCTGATAGCAGACAGGACCTTGCCCAGCTGAGCAGGCTGCTCGGGCTGCCAAGCAGGACCTGCAGAGCGGCAGCTCCACGCTGCAGCCTGCACTCCCAGCTCCAGATGGTGTCTTAAAATCATCTTACGGAGCCTCGGTTGGGTGTTACAGGGATTACTCTGTATTTGCACATGTGATTTGGTAGCTTTTGAGGAGAAAACATCTAAGAAAAGCAGGTGCTGCTTCTTGCAAAGAGGTTGCAAGCTGTTGTCTCTATAGAGCAGAGAGTGGGGGTGCTGCAGGCCAGCAGCTCCTCATGTTCTGGCGGCTGGATGTTGCTTGACCTCTCCTCTCTCCCTGATCTGAATATTGTCTCCTCAGCAACCCTTTTCTCCCTGCTTTTTCATTTTCCTATGCTATCCCTATTTCCCATTGTATTTCCACAAGCTAAATGGATGCTRCTACTATGGCTGTGCTTGTGCAGCTTTGCAGTACCTTCACCTGACAGTTTGGTATCACTGCAGCATCTCGCTGGGAAGGGAAGTACGAGCTCCTCAGCACTTTCACAGGACTGATTTGCTCTTTTAACATATGGTTCTGYTGTGTCTCCCATGGAGAGCAGCAGGGAGATCCAGGCTAATGTCTTCATCTTGTCAAGATCAAACATGCCTTGTTCAAGGTATGGGGAGGGCAGAGCCCCACACAAAGACCAGGGGAGATCCCATGTGCCACCCACAAAAGACCCAGGGTTGCAGCCTTGAGCCCACACCAAGTCAAAGGTGATGAAGTGTCACTTCAGTCCTTGCTGTCCCCTCCTTTACACACCTCTCCTTACTTTCCCTCCTTGCAGCCTCATCTCATTTCACCTCTTGTTTCTTTATCTGCACCCTAATCCCCATTTTGGGGGCTTGTTCTTTAGGAAATGGGAAATTGAATGGGCATAACAGCTAAGGATTTTCTGAGAAGCATATAAACAGAAGTTCTCTGATTAACCCKTATAAAAACATCCTTCTTCTCCTTGGCTGTAGTGGGGGAAGAAAGAACCTGGGGTGGTGAAGGTGCAGAAAGCCTGGGATGGCAAAATTCCTGATATTGCYAGCTCTGCAAGATGCCTGGAGAGCTCTGGGTGCTGCCAGCTGCTTCCAGCTTTGTGCACACACAGCAATCTGGGAAAACACCTTTCGGTTTCATTTCCAGTGCCTTGGTTTCATTACTGAGGTTTGTATCACTTCTTGCCAGGCTGCTTTGAGTTAAAGTCAAGGAAACTCTAAAAAGGGCTGCAGAAGAATTAAGCAAGAAAGGTAAAGCGGACGTAGATAAAACAGCCTCCGGTACTCAGCTTCAAAGGACTGTGGAGCACAACGGCTGGACTGTCGAGGAGGAGAGGATTTAGGGCAAGTTCCACCTGGGCCATGATCTCCTATCCTTTCCTCACATCAAAGGATGATTCTCCTCCATGCAGAGTATAGCCACAGGGGAAAAAATTACAGTCAATGAAGATAGAAGTCTGGATGGATGGAGGCAGAAGCTGCCCATAGTATGTTAGAGAGCAATCTGGAGGCCTGGGAAGACTTTATTCAAGAGAGACAGCACTGGGAAAGCAGGCCTGGAGCCCTGCTAGGGCTAGGGCAATGCAGCCCTATCGTGGGTGGATTATTATATAGAAAGTGGAAAACACGGTCAAAATTCCCTGCTTGCTCACTCCAGTGAGTGCCAGCAAGACCTAGACAGGAGCCAGCATGTCTCTTCAGTCCTAATGCAGAGCAAAAGGTGGTTGAAGCTGGTGGAGCCGTTTTGGGAGGATGACAGGATTTGGGACTGTCAAAAGGACTTGCTGCATGTGTCTTGTCTGCCATCACTAAAGGAATCTCCCAAATGATGTGAAAAGGCAGAAGACAATGGGAAATAGGAAGAAAASAGAACCTGTCAGTGGTGGAGTCAGTGTTGTGGATACTAGTGGAAGGTCCCATCTAGGACTGGGCCAAATTTAGGAGGGAATGGACTGAAGAAAAAGCACGATAGGCTGGGAGAGTTCTACAGCATCAGCAGAGCGTAAGCCCTCTCCCCTTGCTTGCACCTCCCTGCTTTCCTGTTCGTCTTGGGGCCACCAGACCTTCTGGCAGGTCCTTGCTGAGAACCTGACTGTTTCTATGAAAAAATGTCTCTTTGCTCTCACCATCTCAGACTGGACCTGTCCTGGGATGATTCCAGGGACTGGCTCTACACTGAGTTGCTCTTCCAGCTACTGCTAAGCAACGGCAGCAAGTGGAGAATATATGAGAGAAGGTGTGAAGAGAGGCAGTTTCCTTCCCTGCTCYTCACCTTTGCAAAGCTCTCCAAAGGATAACAGCTCTGTATTTAGTGTAATTTACAGTAACTGCATTTTAATAGATGTTGTGGGATCCTTAGTCTTATTATGAAAATCCTCTTACGAGCAGCAGCTCTTTTAATAACCTGGGCTGCAGTAAGTGCTTGTCTATTTACATTTATTTCCATATATTTGCATGCACGTTACTAATATCAAAACTAAAAAGCTCAGTAGACTTCCTCTTTTTAAACGTACCCATGATCTGAGCGCTTAGGAAGTTGATGGCTTGATTCAAGCACTGCCTCAGTGCTCATGACCTAGCCCAGGCAGGTTCCTGTTTGAGGATGGGCAAAGCTCCTCGTCCATGCTGGGAACTGTCCAAGGGTCCTTTAAGGAGGACTTTGGAAAAACCCCGATGACCCAGCAAAGCAGGAATACAGCATTATGTTCTGTATTTGAAATGGTGTGGTGTTCTGTTTCAGGGTGGCTACACCATCTGAATTTAATAATTTAAAAACTTTTCACTCTGACGAGGAGAAAAATGTTACTTAGATGATCCCAGGCATTGCAAGATGAAATCTGAGGTATGAGGCAATTTGAGTTATGATATAATAAAATTGATCAAGAGAAATRAAGTAAAACAATAACACAGAAAAAGCATAGTTTTACCATCTTGAGGTACAGATTTAGGACACCATCGAAATGAAATGAGGCCCCTCAAATGAAATAATTTGACTTCCCATGGAAAGCGATATGCCAACTGACAGATGTGCACAACGTTTCAATTTTGCATAAGAAACCTCTGAATTCTTACATGTGCCATAAATAATTAGGATCAAAAGTACCAGTCCAGACTTTGCCTTGAACCTACAGCTTGGTATCTAGAATGAATCAGCCTAAACAYAGCACTGCGCTGCAGAGCCAGGGTAGCAGCTCACCTCCCCTGCGATGAAGCAGCCGTTTCTGCTGCTGAACCAGTGCCCAGACGGTGCCCCAAATCCTCCGAAAAGCTTTTGCTAACAGTCAGGTGTCGCTGAACCTCCTTTGATGTAGAACTGGGAAGCTCCTTCAGAAGGGATCGGGTGGCCCTGCCGACCTGTGGTCTCCCCTTCCTTGCACTGCCCCAGTACATGAACCGCAGGGCTGAACTTGTCAGCTCCGCTTGAGAGAGGCTTGAATCAATCCCGGTTGGCGAGTGTGCCGCCAAGGCTCATTAAACTTTCTTTCACCTCTCAGGTTTGATCAAGAGCCATGCAGGTTCTTGTAAGCCAGACTGTTTCCTTTGAGATGTCTCATCCTGTTTTTTAGAGTCAGAGATTCTGGACTGTTCAGATAAGTATCAGGGCTTTTTGGCCCTTACAATGAATTAAGTGCGGTTGTAGAAGGTTGAGAGGAGAGCAATTAGTGGTTCTGTAACCTTCAGCAAATGCATAGGAATCTTCTGATGAGTTATCTGCCATCCCTGGATCACTCAGTGGACACCATGCTAGCAAAGCTGAGCCCTTGAGAAATAATGCCACTGAAACAGAGACGATGATGTAAGATGCAATAAGGCTAGACCCAGCAAATTCAAAAATTAAATGTAAAAGGATAGCTGCGGTAGAGACAGTATCTCATGGGCAATATCACTGATCCTGCACATTCCCAAAGTTTGCGTCTACTTTCTGAGTCATCAGAACTGCCAAAATATTAGGAGAGTTACTGAAATAATAAGCACTGGGCTCTTTATCTGCTGTCTCAGATACTCTCCCAGATATAGCTGTTCACATTTTCAGACTTTTTCTCCAAAAGGCTGGAAAGTTACAGATTATTTTTAAATACACGCTGAGATTCCTCTGAGCACTGGCAATGCTTCATACTGGTTCTAGGGCTGGGCAAAGCCTTGTGCTTGTCAATGATGTGGGTGAGGGCAGCAGGTAGGAAACTTTTGAAGTGTAATAAATACACTCTTGAAGTGTAATAAATACCCTTTTCCATCATCTCTTCTCCCCCTAATATCCAGCCTTTTGTCACCAGTCTTTGTGAGGTTTGATGAGACCTCGTGTGGTGCCTGGGGAATCATCCTTCTTCCCCATGTCTCTCCCCATCTTCCTACCACCAGTATTTGGCCCCGTAAGAGAATGTACTCATGCTGGTAAAAGCTGCTGTTAGTTTCCTTTCCAGCCCTCTTGAGTCTGCCCGACTCTATTTGGTTCTGCAATGGTTCACAAAAGCTGTATTACGTCCCCATCAATTACCACTATTAGGTTAGTGCCGGCAGGCCAGTCCTTGGGGTGGCATCTTTAGTGCTATTAAGAACAAGAAGCAGTATCAGGGGCTCTGCTCATCTTCTTCCCTTTTTGCAAGTGAAAGCCCTTCCTGGAGACTTCTTTCAATATTTCATTATTCCTTCGACATATGCTCTGGGAATGTCAAAATGTTAGGATCTTCTGGAAGGAAGTGATAAACAGAGCTGACATGGAATTAAACACTGAATTACCTAGAGAGACAACCACGTTTATTTGGGTCTATGTTACTATAGCTACTGCAGTTGCCAATGCACCTCCAGCCACTAACCCTACTCAAAGCTCTGCAGAGTTAGCAAAACACCAAACTGAAAGAGGAATAAAATGTAATAATCTCGGAACATTGGCGTGGCCTCTCTGTTATTGAATGGATGTGCTTGGCATATGTGGCAAGATGATTTAAACCCTTTTTTTTGTGTGTGTTTGTATTTATTGGTTGTGATTAGTTATGCCACAAAGGCTTTGGGATAACAAATCATGTCAGCACAGTTAATTGGGAATAACGCAAGAGGTAACGGAAGCAATAATTCTTATATTTTCTGCATGAAAAGGAGACCTTATGCTGGCAACTGTAAAACCATAAAGCTCTGCGAGGTTTCTATCTGAGAATATGAACCACGGACTAAAAAACAGAGCATAACATGAGTTGCTTCTGATTTCCTGGGCTCTGTCTACAAGGTTACTAAAACCCACAGATTTGAGTGAAACAAAGCTGAAGCAAAGCAAAAGACTCAGAACTACACCAGAAGAAGATTTTACAGAAAATGAGATATATGGGCAAGGTTTGTCAAAGTTCTGGGGCACCTAAAAATGCAAACATATGCCTAATATTATATCCAGAAAGCCAAAAGTGCTCAGTTCTTCTTGCCTACAGCAGTGGTGATCAGTATTACAATAGCCTCAAAACCAGACCCAACGACTGAGATTCATCTGCCATTTGGCAGGTGCTCATGAGATAGAGTCACCTTTGGAAGATGACCTATKTTGTGACTGAAGACATTGAGAGTGACCAGCTCCGATTCAGGTGTCTAATTTATGGCTGTTGAGTTCAGTTAGTGACACTCCGCATGGTCCTCAGCTGAGCCAGGAAGATCAAATGCAACAGTCATTCCCCCTACGCTGTGAAGTGCTGAACCTTTAGAAAATGCAGCAGCCCCGAGATCATCACTGGGGGCATCCCAAGGCRGGATCCCTAGGGACATCTCTGTGGCCAGATCACTCCTTCTCTCCCAAAACACTGCTGGCATTTGCATTTCCCAGTTTCTGCAATGCAGGAGCAGCAAGCTGGCCCTATGCTGCCCTTCGTCTACTCCCACCGACGCTGTGTGTGTTTGCTTCTTTCTGAAGACTGGGCCATGCTAATTTATGTTAATTGCAATTACACAGGTAGGTGTCTTTTCTTCCCTCCATGTTTTCCTAGCATCCTGCTGTGAAATCAGCCTGGCTTTGTAATCTCCGCAGCTTGCTGGAGCAACAGAAGCCTCAGCATGCAAAGCAGGTAGACTAGTTGCCTCTTTTCTCTCCCCTCTCCCTTTTGCATATCTGGAGAGTTTTCAAGGCTGGCTGAGTCACATTACAATTCCCTTTATTTATTTAGAAAGAAACGGCTGTTTGCAAGGCAGGCCTGCGGCAATGCAGCAGCAATGTGGCTTTCCCTCCCCTTCTGCTCTCTCCTGCACTCTGGTTTGGGGAGGAAAAAGCCAAGGAAGGTGCTGGTGCCCACCATGTCTCCAAGGTAAAGGGCAGTTGTGCTTTCAGTCTTGCCATGTGCTTCTGACCTGCAAGCCCCAGGCCTCCAAATCAGTGGAATTTTTGCCTTTAATCCTTGCAGCAGCTGAGTCCTCTTACCTTTGAGAAAAAAAGCTCTGACTCTCCTGCTTTTCTTCCCTCATAGATTTTTKGGGGGTCTAAATCTTTTTCACTCCTTCACAGCTGGCTGTTGACCTGCAGACCAGGAGGTAAAACCCACTAACTCATTTCCCCAAAGATGTCATGGAAGGTGAGAGCATTAAAACCTCCACTTCAAGAAACTCAGCATCCCCCTGGTATTTTCAGAAACCCAGGAAGCTTTACTCCCAAGAGGTTATTGGGCATGGGGAGGCAAGGGAACTTTTTAAAAATGACTTATATCAAAAGAGAATTTGCCTTAGCCACCAGAAATAGCAAGGGACTTTCATCTTCTCTATGAAATTAACCCAGATGCCTATCACAGTGATGGAGATCTGAACCTGACCACGTATATCTCAATAGTTTGAAAAGTTACTGGCTTTCTTTCTGTCCAAAGGATATTTTGCTTGGATGCTTTTATCTTAAAAACAATAACTTGTAGAAAAACCAAGCTTTAATGTCATGTGTATTTTTTTTTGCCTTCTTTGAGGAGTGGAAAATGCCACACACTGTGGCATATGCACCGCATTGAGTCACARGGGAAAAAAGTAAACAGTCGTCTTTCCTGGTTTGATCTGTGTACATCTGTTCCCTGGGAAAGAGGTGAAACGGGATATTTACTTGAGTAAGTATTGTTAGCCAGATGTACTCCACTGTGAAATAAATAAAAAATGATATTAAAATTAGCTATGTAAAAGTGATGTGGAGCAGGGCTTTTCATCTGAAACTGCAGCCTTTGTGTTCAGCGTGCATTAAAAAAGACCATGAATATTCTCAACTCTAAAGATTCCAAAAGAAATGCTAGTCCCATCAGAGATAAAAGCAAAACCTCCTGATTTTTAATAAGGCTGGGATTTCCCTCTGTGCCTAATGGGTCTGCATTACTACTCCCACTGTTGGCAGTGGTTTGTGAGGAAGCCAGACCATGAGTGGGTGTCATCTCACACACAAGCCCTTGGCTCTTGGATGTCTCAAAGAYAGGCAGTGATGAAAGAATGGAGATGGAAAGAGAGGAGTATACAGGAGATGTAGGACACACACAGAAATAAAAACAAGCAGTGTTTTTGCCAATGGCCTGTGGACTTGCTTTTACACACAGGAACACCCCATCTTGGCCTGTGGACCAAGTGGCATTTCCCAATCGCTTGCTACCCTCTTTTAGGATGCATCTATGTCCCTTCCTATGCTGTCTGGACAAATGGAAATCAGTGTCTGACCAAAGACTTCAGTCAACTGCCTCAACTCCAATACTTCATGTCAACAGCCACCAGCATTGTGAATTTAGGGCAAGCTGACCCCATGGAAATSACGTCGTCAGGACACGGCCTGCTGCATCGGAGGCTCTGAACACACGAGAGCAGTTGTGTGAGGGACACAGCAAATATTGGCTGTGCTACTGCTACTCATCTGGGAGAAAAGGCCGCGTTTCGGCCATTTTTCTGCATGAAACACAGCCGTTTCAGAACCTAATTGCCTTTCTGATCCTCGGTGTGCCTTAGAGGAGATTTATGTCTTCCCCAGAAATACTGTCAGAGACAAGATATCAAACTCAATGGAGCTAGTCACGGGAATAGACGTGCGTACTGCTACTAAGATCAAATTCTGATTTGATTGTGGTCCAGAATAAGCTGGAGAAAGGCGATGGCCTTTAACAGGTACATATCAGATACSAGGAGCTAGCTAAACCATCAGACAACATTCAGCAGCTCCAAGATGAAGATTAGAACTCCTCTTACAGAGGAAAGAATAAATAGCAGAGTGTTAACAAGCACAGTAATTTATCATTAGAGGGCTCGCTGAGGAATGATGTTCACTCTCCGTCATCCGATCTCTTTAAATCAACATGGGGCATCTTGCTCAAAGACACATTCTGGCTTAAATACGTGGAATTGGACTCAGAAGAAGAATCACTCTGAAGTTCAACAGCAGGAAATCAGACTTGATGATTGTAATTGTGTTCCTATCTGCCCTTAAAATCTATTGATCTAGGAAAATAACTGCCACAGTTTAGAGAATTTTCTTTATGTTTGATGGTAGCTGAGAAATGCTTCCATTTCCTGTGGCTTGAGCTGCCTTGAAAGAACTTCCTCTTTGCATTGAGCAGGAATAGAAAAATAATAATAAAAAAACATTGATTCAGCATAACCAAAGAAAGATTTTTAAATGGATCTTTGCTCAGCTGCTTGGTATGTTTTCTTTTTTTTTTTCCTTGCGCTTCCTCAATGGAATCTGTCTGTCAGGACTAGTCAGCATCATCTTGTGGGTGGGCCTGAGAAAGCAGTGATGGAAAGAAACATGGATATATTCCGTCCTGTTTGCCTCAACTGCAAGCCATCATATCACACTTGCTAAACTGATGTAACTAAAATTGTGGGGATGGAGCAAGCTGTGTCAGAATCACAGTTTAACAGTAAAAATAGATTTTTTCTTTTCACAGTTTCTGACACCTTGCACAACGGAGCAGCCTGTGTGCTCTTTCTTAGTGTCGGTGTTATATAAATGGGGCAGAGACTTTGCATTGGTCTAGCAGCAAAATGCAAACATCGCCGTACAGAACAGGCAAAAAACCTCCTAACACAGTAAAATACATTTGCTTGCATTTGGAAGATCCCAAGGACAACACAGCCAGCTGGGATAAACTGGAAGAGCTCAGATGACCTAAGGGAATGGCATGTGTAGACATTGGTGGAGAGGCTGGTTCCAGATGTCTTGCAGCTTGTGCTTTGGGCAGCGGTTCCTTCTCTGAACTCTCAGGTCCAGCCTGAGTAAGATGCATTCAAAAAAACGGGCTGTTCCCCCGCCTACTGAACTTGTGCCTTCCTCCTGCTAAGACCTGCATGTTTTTTCTTCCCAGTTATCACCACGGAAACTCAAACATGATATTAGTTTAATTAGAGATCAACTCCTTTTACGGAATGCAAATGCCCTATCCCACTAAATCCCCCTTCTGAAGTCGGCAGATGCAAATTAAATCCTGTGCACTGAAGTGTAATTTGGCTTTGAACACTCTTAAAGGCCCTCAGTGATTCAGTGGGTGGAGGGGAATTAGTCTTAAGCTGCATTTGTTGCTTTCTCCTCCCTTAATTTGTTTATATGAATGCTACCGAAGCAAAATTGAGTGTAGACAAATTGCCAAGTGACACATGCAAACATGAGCCAAGGTTTCACCGTTAATTTTTGAGGCTGTAAATAATACAGGTCCATTCTACCTGAAATAATGGTAAATAATGGGCCATCTGCCACTCCATGTCCCATCATGTTCTCAGTGACCAGAGGGCTTGGAGCAGCCAGGTGGTCCATCCCAGTCACACCAGGACAGCMGTGCTAGGGTAGGGTGATTTGAGTGCTCCAAAAGCCCCATTTTTCAGCAAAATGTCTTATCTTTTTAAGCAGTTCAGTCAGCAACATGATGGATTCTCTTCAAATCCCATCTCCCTTGGAGAACCCTTTGGCTTCATCCATGTGGRAGGCTCATCCTTGGCCCTATTAGGCCCTACCTCAGTTCTCAGAGAAAAACCCATTTGTGATTAAGTGGGCCAGTGTTGCCACATTGGTTTTCAAGCACGAGCAGCTAACGGGTGAAAAGTCCTTCTTATTTTCCTTCACTGCATTTATTTGAAAGGTGGTGTGCATGATTTTGTGGGTCACAGACCATCCTTTACCAGTCTGATCAATTCTTTACTCTCTGCAATTGAAACAGGAGAGATTTTAAGCCACATCTCCCCACATCCCCCCAGCAGATTAACTGCACAYCACAGCCAGCATTTTTAGTCCTTACTCTTACACTATCTAGTCCAAGTATTTTTGATGCACTGTAAGATTTCTGTAGTCTCTGTTTTAGATACTCTGTTTACTCCCATCCTGTGAAGATTTATCCTTGGTTCTGAATCTGAACCTCGTGTTCATCTCGCCACCAGCAGCCACATTATCACAACATGCAAAGTGCTTGGGTCCCACGCTCATCAAGTGGCTTTCATTCAATGCCTTATATTTCCATATCTGGAGTAATCACAAAGCTTCCCATGTGCTTTGTTGGAGAGACAACATGAGTAGGACAACCTCCGGGTAACAAGCACTTTGATTCCTATTCCTGGTTTTCTACTGGAAATCCTAACTGAGCAAATAAGTGCCTTTCGATTATGYGCTGTTGCGGACGCTCCCTTCCTATGCTTTTCAACAATGCCTTCAGATCAAGAGGTTTGAGGCTAAAAGGATCAAGTGTTTAGCCTAGATAAGCAGATTTGTAGAAATTATTGTTATCCAGAGCTGGTTTGATTTGCTAGGAATCAGCAGTCCAGAAATCTGACTGGGATAAATTTATCCCACCGAAATGAAATCTGCTGAGGGATGGTACTGAATTATGTTGTATTCATAATAGGATTCATTTCTTTAGGTGGCAGAAAAAATGACCAAGTGAGAAAAATAATTTGTTTTTCAGTCTCCCTGCCCTGGAAAAAAAGATCTGGAGCACACTGTCAGTGAGAGTTTGCATCTCCCATGTAACCAAAATGGGGAAGCAAGCATTAGATAGTGGGGCTCCAGAGATGGGAAGGAGGAAAAGGGCAGTACAAATCAGCAGATGATACTGATTCCAAAGTACTCGGTGCATTTCATTAATAGACATAATATTTCACTGTAACTGATATTTGCACAGAGAGATTTCTGGACCCTAGAGATGGACTCATCATATGCTGTTGGTTCCATCTTTTCTATGCCGAACTTAGGAATTTCTCATACCTCTCAGGTTGTCTCTCCCACCTGCCTCTTCTTTCTTTTCTCCTGGACATTTAATTTTTTTTTTTTTTTTTGAATAGAGGAACAGTGGGTGGGAACGAGGAATACTATTTTGTCCTGTGCACCAGGGTACACAGCTTCCTGGTCAGAGGATCACCAAAAAAGACCTCATCCATCAAGCTGTTCCCATCTTTTAATCTAAGAATCGGTTGGAGGAGAAGGCCAATGACATAAAATCCAGACAGGGGTGGGCAGCAAAGCATGTGCTTGTCACAGAATTAGTGCCAGAAATATATGGGCAATCAATCAAAGGTATGACATGCTCTCCTTGTGGTTAGTTGATATAATACCCCCAATAAATAACTAAGGGGTGTGGGGGAAAGAAGAAGGTAGTTTGATTTAATATTTGCCTAGGCTTCGTAGAAAAGTAAGATTTATTGCAACATAAAAAAAACCCTCAAATTTAGCCTCTGGCTTAATAGTCAATTGGTTGCTGTGATATTGCTGGAATCATATTTACTGTGCATCCTAAGACAAAGACATTAATATCTGTATACCTGCTCAGCYGTGTCATGCTGAGTATTAACCAAGATGAAGTATACGCCTGCTCTTGACTTGCAAGCTGCTTGCTTAAGAAAACATTTTATTGCATTTAATACTTTGAATCAGTAAGAGGCTTATCATCAGTGGTATCAAGTTGATCTCAGGACCACATTCACCTTAGTCCTGTAGTACTGGATCTACGTGGCTGAGACTGAGGTAAAGGCACGGCTGTAAAATGCACCCATTGGGTCCAGAACTTTGAAAATCATTTGTGTGCTTCGGTCTTCCATCCGCTGTTGTATGTGGTGCATTAGATTATGAAATCCCACAAGACTCTTCTTTTGCATTTGTCTGCCCTGATCCCGGTCCACAGCATGATCCTGTTTCTCAAAGCACTGCTGAGGTCAGAAGGCTGATGAGGCAAGCAGAAGCTTCCCATTCACAACTCCTGTTTAGCCCTTGCCACAGCTCCTCTCCAGATGTTGCACAAAAAGGATGCTRCAATAAGAGAAGGTAAATGATGCAGGTGGGACTCTACCTGACATACTGGGAGATTTCATATCATCTGGTTTTAGCTACCTACTTTGCACATCTGCATCCTAGCAAGTTGTCTGGATTCTCTCTATAGTAGTAGGAGAAGCTCAGATATTGCCAGCCCTCTGCAGAGCCTCCCCAGCAACCACCCATGAACCTGGAAGGAGATCAGGAGCCCTGGCATCTCTCAAATACGTGTGACCATTTAGAGGTGGGCAGGAGCTCTCAGACTTTCTGTAGGGAGYGTTGGCCATGGCGGCTTCTCATCAGTGCTGGTGCTGGAGTGCTCCAGAGCACTCCAAATTCATGACAGTGTTATATATAGCAGCCCTCAAACCATTGAAGAATTCAGTTCAAAGTAAGATTGTCTTCTATAGATTGGGCCCAGACATGGTTGTATATGTGTGGGGTCTCTGATGATCTTTTCCATGCATGATCCACAGAGACTGGGAACAGCAAGCACAAGTGTTAGCTACAGGGACCATGACTGTTCTTGGCCAAAAAGACACTGCAAAAACTGCAAGTGCTGGAATGTTCAGGCCTTAGTTATGGCAAACACGGCAATGGGAGGTTTGATGCTGATTGCAGCAGTTAGAGAATTTAGCCAGAAGTAGAGCTGCATTCACAAATATGTTTCCTGTCAAATCAATGCTAGAATCTCCTCACACCCTTATCCAAATTATCAGTGGTTCAGCTGATTCTGCAGGAATTTGACTGAAAAGTTTATTTCTGAGCTTTTTCAGTACTTTTCAGTTCCAGGAGAATCAAAGAAAATAAAAAGATGACATCCGGCATGGTATTGTGAAACTTCTATTAACAATATCCACAAAGATTTGGACAATAACTTGAGGGGAGGGAGAGCAGCATTATGTATTCTGATCTGCAAGAAAAAAACACCTACAAATCTCAAACATTTCAGATTCTTCTAAAAAACTCAAAATCTGGCTTCAAAGAAGAACCATCTCAAGCATGGAGGCAACTTCTCCTCTTTAYGAGACACATATCAAGTGCACAAAGTTATTCTTGCCAGATTARTATGCATCCTTTCTGTTGTAGAGAGAACAGGGCTGATGTGAATTTTGCCAAATGGTTGACCTTTTGAATCAGTATGCCTTGTACAATGGGAAGACTAATGTCCTCTGGTTTAGGAATTTTGCCATGTGTGACCCGAGCTATGCAGGAAATCATCTAAATAACTGCAATGTTATCTTCTGGCCTTAAACTCCATGGTGGGTGTTAATCATTGGCCTGAAATTTATGTAATCAACTTGCTGCAAAGTGAAAGGCGAGTGCAGACCATTGCTGCTCTCATTTAATGGCTTTCTGTACCAAATCTGGAGAGGTACAGGTAAAAACCCAAGAAACAGAGCAATGGAGACAGGGACAAAATCCGGATCTCACCTAGCATTTCGCACRCTATTTACTCTTAGAAGAAATGAATGTATCTACAACAGAAAGCTTATTGAGGACAGTTCTAAAATAAATAAATGTATGGCATCATAGATCCTCCATGGGAAGAAAAAAAACAGCTCATTTTTTCCTTCCATCAAATGTCAGATGTTTTAGGGCTGTTTTGTTCTGTTATTATTCCTGTTAAATGAGTCCCACTGTAATTATGAAGCCTGTGATCTAGAGTTAATCCCTGTCTCTCAGTCTTGAAAAAAGGAATTGATCTCAATCTTGGCATGAAGCATTGTCTTCAGGCTCCTTCTAAAAATTCAACTCGTGATAGATAAAGCTCTATAAAGGCTCCTGAGGTCGGAAATGAATGCATATTTATTGCAACAATAGCTGTATTACCAGCCATTCAGAGCTCCAAGAGCAAAACACAGGAGTTTCTTCCAAAAGAAAACCAAACAGCTGTCTCAAATGAACACACTTATTGTATCRGCAGAATACTTCTTTCAGTAATCTCCCCAGTAATTAATTTTTGTGTTATCAGGAAAGACATTTCAGAGCCTGGGAAGAAAAGAAAAAAAAAAAAAAAATCCCTGCTTTTCTCCCAGGCCTCCAAGTCCATCCTGGGATCTTAGCCTGGTGCATCCAAAAGTGGCTTTCAAATAGAGAAGTCACTGGAGACACCTCGTTCACTGGCCACGGCCAGAAGCCCCTGCTGTCTTGCTGCACAGGGAGTGAAAACAAYGACTTTTCCCCCAATAAAAGCACTTTCAGTAAAAAGGAAAGCATTTACCTGTCACAACAAAAGCAAGCGGATAAATAATAAGAAAAGCACACGTGGTGGTTAGGATAACGTGCAATTAAAGGATTAAAAATTCATACATTTCGATGGGAAACCRCATTGAAACTGCTGAGCCGTTAATGACTTGGAATGAAAGAGGGGCTTATCTCTTCACTCAACCAAAGCGTTGAGAACCAAGATAGACCTTTTATCATTTTTAATTGATAATTCATGGCATGCCAGAGAAGTTTTTGTTATTCCAGTGACGGAAGGAAACTTTTCTGAGTCCCCTGCTTTGGCGGTAGTGCTGCATGGGGAGGAGCAAGATCAGGAGAAATATGGTGATATGTATCGGGCTTTCTAGCTTTTGCTCCCATTTGCTGGACAGGGTAAATCCCAATGGGATGGTAGCAACCGTGCTGTGTCTTAAGCAGACACTGCCAAGCCTACAGGTGTTTTTCTAGGTGATTGATAGCCAATGCACAATTACAGATCATCTTGAGGTCTGATAGAGGTAACACAAGCCACTTGCTATGGAGACCTGAATTTTCACTGTGTTAGGGAAGTTTCTTGATTTTTCTTATCGCTGGAAGAAGACAGGCCCTCTCCATTTATAATTTGGCCGTTCAGTTTTCAGCACTCAATGATTCTTTCTTGCATAACTGTGACCCAGAATGGCAGGAAGGATTTGGCTGACAGAGTTCAAAGACTCAAAGCAAACTAATATATTAAAAATAAGATAACAATCAATAAACCTTAAAATGAAAGAGATCAATCAACAACTTTGTGAAGCATTGGAGGTGGAGAGACAGGAAACTGCAAATGGAAAGAGGTTTCTAGGCTTCACATCTGGCTAGATATTTATCTGCTAGTGACCATCCTGCTTATAACCATTGTGACTGCTATACGGTAAAGCATTTGGCTTTGCTGAATTTTAACAAGCRTATGTAATATGTCTCTGTTATTCCTCCATTTGTGATGGGAAAACACCAAGAGGTATATCTTTTAAAATTACGTTCTCATTGGCATTTCCATTTCCAAAATATAAACATCATCTGGTTCACATTATTCAGCCAGCCACACGGGAAATGGTAATGAGTTGTGCTGCTACCATTTTTTACTGAGGGATTAAGAAGAATAATATTTGTATACGTATTAACAGATTGGAGCATACCCTCAGGCAGCGTCAAAGCAAGCRGGAAATATCAGCTGCATCGGAAACAAGTTGCAAGAGGCTGCCCATTCTCACATTTCCTGGGTTGTGGTAGGACCAAGGATAGAGGAAGGACATCACTTTGGGTGCTGRTGGTGGACCGGTCTAAGCTAAATCATCTTCTGCCTCTCAGTGGGCAGGGGACAACTCTGCAACAAAGACAGAAATCAAGTTAGCCCATCAGCTGTCAGTGGGTGAAGATTTTGAGCCAGATCTGAGAGCAGGGAAGACTGCCTTCTGAAAAYGATATTAGATTTTATATATTCCCATTTCCATTAGCCTGACTCAGTACATGTAAATGATGAAAACTATGATGAAATGTTGTGATACTGTTTGAAGATTCCAGCTGACACCGAAGGCCTGTTTGCAACCTATCCAGCCTGCACTATCTGTCCAACATTAGAGGTATAATTGAAGCAGTTAACTGAACCACTTAAGAAGCAAGTGAGTCTGGTCACACTCTGCACTGGCGGGCTTCCCCAGTTAGTATTGAACTATTTGAAGACCTAAGGTGGCTTCTGCCAGAAGTCTTTCTGCTTCCCTTGGCTGGCAAAAGAATGCGAGGTGGGATTTACCTCACTAACCTTTAGCAGTAGGGTATCCAGGCCTGAAGCCCTTACGCAGGTTCTCTCTGTATTTCCCTTCACTGCAGAGAGATCCTGCACAAGCCATTCTCCGGACTATTAATCATTAAGTTGGTTAAGTGTAGATGAAATCAATTCTACCTTATGCTCCTGTGTGAATGCACTTCAGGCAAAACTTAATATGGATCAAGGAGAAAGTTGGTCCAGAAGGCAGTAATGATGCAAATAGGGATGTGACATGCTGGAATTTCCACAGGCCACATCTGCCAGATCCCAGTCCTGGGGATGCTCTCGTAAAACACAGATGACAGCCATAAGATGATGACCACATTATAATCACAAAAGCTGACAATCTCTTGCACTGCAGATGCCAGGCTTCTCACCATTTGTGTTTTCCCTCTGCCCAGTTCCTCCAGAAACGATAGTGTCCGTAACTTGCACTGGGTCTGGATGGGATGGAGAGCACTGAAGGAAATAAACCTTGTGGCATTAGAGATGGAGGGAAGAAGGCAAGCTGCGATTGATGCCTGTAATATTGACGGCACAAATCACAGAGTGCGATGAAATTCCTATAATTTAAGGCAGAAATAAGATGGGAAACATGATGGCCATGTCACCTGCAAGGGCTCTTGGAAGAAGGCAAGCACTGTGCAATCAGTTTAGACAGCAGGACAAAGAAGAGAGGCCACACACTGAGATTATAAATACTGGGGACCCAAAATAGTCCATTCCCAGGCATGTGCACCTGGCACAACAGCACCAATTTGAAATATGCTGTGGCATCTACTCTCAGACACTCCTCAGCGAAACAGAGGAAAGCTAAGCACCTTCTGATTTAATTGCTTTTAAGTACTTTACATCCCTTATGTATAGAGACTTTGTGTAAACTAACCTCCTTGCAGGTCAACAGGACCTAAACCTGGTGCCTGACTCTAATGGGGTTTTGCTCGTGCTCTGAGCCTGTGCTGACTATAAC
>NW_020455566.1:4871037-4884666 GCF_003342845.1 Nothoprocta perdicaria
TTTTTTTTTTTTTTTTTTTTTTCTGTGAATATAGGTCTAGCCTTTAGAGATGACTTGTTGATCCAGTCAGGGCTGCATTGAGGGATGAGCTTCCCAGCCCATGAGGCTTTGGATGGAATAGGGCACAACTGCCCTGGAGCCATCCCTTGGACTAGGACAGGAGTATTCCCCAGATGCTTGGCCCCAGGACACCCTTGCTCTGCGGGGTGGAGGGTGGACACAGCCCAGCTTTCAGTGACAGTGCTGCAGAATGACTACGCAAATGTCCTTGCACACAGCATTGGAGCATGCCTGGAAGGAGGATTGAGTAACTGTTGCTTTAGTGCCTCGGGGGTTGCTGCTATTTCAGKTAATCAACTTCACCAAAACCTTTGGGGTCAAAAGAGTAATAAAATAACGGAGGACAAGCCCATGCTGCCTCTTTGCACTTTCCACCTTTCTAGTCATCTTATCTCTCCTTCCCACAAAATCAGCTTGCTTCAGCCTGACCTTGTAATATGACAGCTCTGTTCAGCTTGGCAAAATTAAGATGATTTGTCCCTCTTCATGTTACTTACTGCATTTGCTTTCACTGCGCTCCTCCAATCTGTTTGCTTCAAGCTCAGGGCTCCCTAATTATATTCCAATGGAGACAAACCTCTTGATTAAAACTCAAGCACAAGCCTATTCTAGCTTCAACAGCTAAGATATCCGAGACCCTGAAATTGCAAATTCAATCTTTTTGATGGATTTTGTTTGGGGGTCTTATCTGTCATCTTTGAGATGGGTGCAACAGCATCCCCCACCCCATCCACCCTCCTCCCTGTGCTCCTCCTGACGATTTCCTCATTGCTTAACAATATTCAGCAAGGCTACATCCAAGCGAATATTGAGACTTGTATTATTGTTGCCAGGGGTGACATTAGATGAGAATTATATGAAACAATAAGGGCGCTGGAGTATAATCCATTTGACATTTGGAACATGTTCCCGGTGCTCTGTGCTCCTTGCGATGTTTGCAAACAGAGCTGTCTTCATTTTCATCAAAACACTTGCGCGTTTGAGTGCACGTGACTGGATTTAACTCTCTTTTTATTCCTCTCTCTGGTCACCCTCTTTACAGCTCCCATCAAAAAAAGTAAAAATTCATTTCTGAGGCCAATGCACTGTCTCATCACTTTTGCTTATACAGAAGACAAGGAAGGAAGGAAAATCTATCATTATCAAGCTGGTCTGAAAGTGGACCAGTGCTCTTTGCTCTCAAATTTAATGCTTTTGTATCTAGCCTAAAATATGTGGATGGAGATCTTCAATCACCATGTAGAGGGATTTATTGACAGTACACCCTGGGATCTATTTGGAATTTTTGGTTTTGAGGATGCCCAGTCTCTTTTCTTGTTTTTAGAGTAGAGGACACAGACAAAAGCGCACCGGGCTCAACATGAAGATAATTAAGAAGGGTTAGTAGTAGATCAGTCCCTGCTCTACTCCTGCTGGCAAAACGCTATTAAGGAGCTCTGTTTGGATTCCAGGGCATGAGCAGGGCATGCAGGTACATAGTTTACCCCCTGCTAACATGGTCTCATACTGCTCAGGCAYGGAGCCCACCTGCTGAACGGCTAGCACAGCCAGCCCAGGCACAACACGGCGCTAATAGTGATGTGACTTTTAGTCTGGCTGGAGCACAGTCTGCCCTTGCCTCTGCCACCAAGGCTTTGCTATGTAAACACCCATGATAACACAGCCCCAGAGTAAAATCCRAATTCCACCGATTTTCCAAAGTGTTCAGAAAAAGTTTGCAACTCTGTGGCCTGAGCATACCTAGGAGAAAGGTGGTGCTTCTGGCTTGCCTCCCCATTACAGTGAGAATTTGCAGAGAAACTAGAGCAGGTCATGGGCTTGGTTCCCTGTAGGTGCTCATAATATGGACATCTCGTCCAGCTCCTTATGGACACTCACCACAACTGTTGCCTTTGCTACGGTGGGATTTTTAGGAATCCCTACCTGGCCATTTTAAATACTGAGTCCAATCAATCCCAAATGGCAACCAGAGAGTAAGCTCAGCTATTCATGTACATGACACAAATAGACAAACCAAGACATGCACTGAAGCTCCTGCTCTGYAACCTAAGTAGCGTTGTTCCAATTATCTCCACAACTGATTTCAAAAGGATCATCTCATCTGCTAGCTAGATTCCCAGCACACAATATCTTTCAGCTCAGAGAGTTCTTCATGCCATATGCTCATTCCTTGTCTGATCTGCTATCTCATAGTATTATCATCCCATACTCCTTACGATCATGAACAATTTAGCTGTGAAATTACCTCAGAGAGCAGTGGATCACTCTTCATCTGAAAAAATGTGCAATATTGCATCCTGAAGAGACATAATACAAAATACACAGCAYGGGCTGGATTCTACAGAGGTTTTAAGCTCTTCTGGGTACTGTTAATTTCAATTAGGATTGCTGACTTACACTGCTTGGGATATTTGGGGAAAAAAACGGGAAAAAGTAATACATAGTGTTTAGAGCAGGCAAATTTATATTCCAAGATTACTCCAGAAAATTCTTCAGCATAACTGTATTAAAAAAGGTGTTTTATCCCATGTGCTACCTGCACTCTATGTTATTTCCACTTCAGGAGCATGACCATCTTGGCAGTTGAGCAACATAGTGTGAATTATTTGAACCAAAACCAGTGCTTCCAGACTGGAAATTGAGCCATGGTTCCTTGAAGGTTCCCCAGAAGTTCAGGATCTCACTCCAGTCTCTATGCTGATTTATGGGGCAGATGCGAGCACAAGTGTCCTTCACTTGCGAGTCTGGGCTCAGTCTCCTTCAAGCTTCCAGGTGAAGCATGCGGTGTATGAACCTTCCTGAACTGAAAAGGAATCAGATGTTGTCCAACTACCTCCTTCAGAATGAGATGTCGAGGAGTTCCCCTGATGCTGTCCCTGTGTCAGGCTGATTTTGGCTCCTGAAGAGAGCAATGGAAATAATTTTGCTCATTTTCAAGTCCCACATGCAGAGGCAGGAGAATTCCCATGCTTCCCACTAGTCCCTTGCTGGAGGGAAGTCAAGTGTGAAACCTTGTGCTTCATACTTGGTGTTCTCCTGATCTGGAGTTTCAGAGGAGCCAGTTTTTCTTCAGAGGAGCCAGCTTTTCCCTGTCAGTGCTGGATCTGGGTCAAACATGCTCACTTCCTCTGTTTGTTTGTTTTCTTTTTAATGTTATGGCTCTCTATAAGAGCCTTCATCCTTTTTGTTGAAGATTAGGCAGCAAGGGGAGATAAGAGATGGGCCGATGACAAAGGCCATTTTAACTAATTGCTGCTTCCCTGCTATTTATGGCATCACTTTTTTTTTCCTGCTGGAAAGCACATATCGAGCTTCTCCTTTGGCATTTTTGCAGGTGGCCCCAGGAGATGTGGGGCTCAACAAAGGTCACCCCACCTCAGTCTGAACTGAGCCTGGGGTCTAGCAAGAACAGCTTCCACCATGCAAGCCCTCACCCCACGTGTCTCTGAAACCTTGGCACTGTCCTTTTAACTAAGTATGAAGATAATTAAATTTTGCACTGTGGTTACACCTCAGTAAATATTGTCTATAAAAATCAATTGGCATTTACTGTACTTAATGTATAATAACGATTCTTATAAATCTAAATTATCCTTATAAATCTAAATTAAATGCCTAGGTCTAAATGTATTTAAGACATTTAATTAATAAAGTGTTACCAAATAACCATTACTAATCTGTTTACTTCAAGCCTGATTTCCATTTCCAAAGGATTTATTTCTCAGCAGTGTGTGTGGGAGGGTAGGAGTGAAAGTATGTGAAAGGGATTTAAAAAGCTTCTGCAGGTATCAGAAATATTTAGAGCTTGTCCAGGAAATTCCTCTCCCCCCCTGCCTTTTTTTTTCCTCATTATTGGGAAATGCTGATTTCTTGGAACCAGAACATTTCAGATAARAAGGTCTGTTTTGACCCCTCTATAATTTTTTTAAGTGCACCAAGTTTTRAAGTCTGCAACATCCTGTTTTGACATTTTCCTAATGAAATGCTTTGCCCTTCTGTTCAAGCTGACTTTCTGATTGAAAATTAAACTTAACATGTAAAGACAGGAAACAATTAAGGATGAAAAGGTCAAAATCAAAAATAAGTGATCTAAATAAAACCTTTATATTAAGCATAAATGATATGTATGGATTACCAGCTTGTGAAAAACGGGATCATCGCTGAGGTCTAAGGGCAAGGTGATGCGCCCAAGGTCCACCAAGGAGACTGTGACAGGCAAGGACTTGAGGTCACCTCCTCCAAATACAGCTGTGATAAACACTTTTTGCCCTGAAAATCCCCGATTCAGGTCAATATGTTGTGAGCTGCCATTGAGCTCTTTCACCTAAGGCTGCTGATTCTCCTCTACCTCCAATTCCCACATTGAAACATTTTGATATTTTGTTTTGAAATGGGATTTTAGTATTAAATTTCCTTCTAGACAATTGAACAGCAAGGACTTCAGAACCTCCCCCCAATTAAACAAATGTTCTGTTCAAGTGGAAGTGATTTCTTTTCCAGTTTCCTTCTGCTAAACAAAAGTGGGAGAAACCATGATTTACCCTCAATCAAACCAAGAATATTTTGCAATAGCCACCAAGTGCAATATCTCGCCAGCTCTGCTTCAAAGCCCTAAGATGGGCTTTAACCAGGCATTTCTTCTTTCCTCTCAACAAAACTAATGTCTGTAGACTAGTTCATGTAAAGCCAGTTGAACCAAACATTTGATATACTCCAAWGATTAATCTGGATAAACACATATATATGATTTTGAGTAATAAAATTTTATTCTTTATGTTGCTGCAAACTAGCTGAGTCTGGCTTTCCATATAACAGCAACTTCTGCCACAATTCAGTCTGAGCTCTCCTAGCCCAAGTCAGTATGGACTTGAAATCATCGATCTTTCAGTTATTTAGTGCCCTGTAAGATATAAATGAAGTGTCCCATGCCAGCCATGTGTGGAGAGGGAGCTTTAGAGAAGAGAACCAGCCTTACCCTTCTTGGTAGGTTGAACAGATAATTCCAAGCAAATTAAATTCATTCCTTTGCACAGGGCGTAAAGCAAGGTTTATGTACTAATTAAGCCCCAGTTGAAGGTTATGGCCAGCCACTCGATTGCAATTGTTCTAGTGCATTTTAATTAGTTAAACACTTGTAGAAGTTAGTCTTCCACTCCCAGTGTAGGCARGGGTAGCTGCTCCAAACCCGTAGAATCATAGAATCATTTTGGTTAGAAAATACTCTAATGATTGAGTCCAAAAGAGCCCTTCAGCACCATACCTGCTAAATCATGTCCCCAAGTGCCTCATCTACACATTTCTTGAACACTGCGAGGGATAGTGACTCTATCATTTTCCTGAACAGCCTGTTCCTGGTATCCTCCCATGCAAAGCTTGGTCTTGGTGGAAGATGCTCCAACAACCGCAGGAAATCATCTCCACACACGCTGCCCRTGGTATCTTGCCCCTGAATGCAACTCTCTGCAAGGTCTCGTGGGGTGAACTTCAGCTTCCCATTTGGCTTTCCCCAGCCCTATATCTGAGGATTCTCTTTACTGAGCCACTTTCTATAGAGGACCTGAGTATGTCCAGGTCTTAAAGGCAAATTTTTAGCCACCTTTAAATTCACTAAGGAAGAGTGATGCAAAGGAATGCAACTTTTAGGAAGATGGGGTATTTTAGTGGCTGGCTACCTTGAGAAAATATTTTGACGTAGCACCTGGCATCTCTTCCTTAACTCATCTTCGGGAGTGACATCTGACTTCATTTGTCTAACTAGCTTGACGGTCTCTCAGTGCTTTTTTTCTGACTGGGATAATTTATTTGTTTTCACGCTAAGTTTTATTGCTTATTGATTTTCCACGTCCTTTTGAACCTATGTCAGTTTTTATCTGCTTAAAGTAATAGAAATCGTTTTATGAAAGATGCACTGTGTAAAATCTTATYGCCAGCCAGAGCAAAATGTACAAATACTGTTAATTACCACGATTACAATCCCAAGGATGACAAATTCAGACCCAGGACTAGCCTCGCAGTTGCACCAGACAACCCTCACTGCAAAGAATTCATATACTGGAGACACCAGATTCAATGACTACATAAATCACACACAGAGGATGARGAGTGAGGAGCATCCAAGCTGTCATTTCTGGAAAGTCTATTGCTTAGTTCTTCCAGAAATACTCACACGTGCTCTGCAAAAGCATGGTGGAGTCATTCGTGCCATGATCCTGCTCAGATTACTCAAATGTACTTCTCTAATGATTTTCTATGATTTCAATTGGATTTGAATCAGGAAAAATAAATGGACAACAAATCTAACTGTAGAAAGTAGAACGAATAGGCCCTTAATGGGCTCCTTATACTAGCTATACATCTTCTCATGTTTTTTCAGCATGAGATGTGACTTCTGCCAAGGAAGACATTTCATTCTTATTAATAACTAACTCCATTATGCCTGCACTCCTCTGTTGTAGATGAGACAGGCGAAAGCATGTCCAGCATTTCCAAAAGGAACCTCCATCACATGAATAAAATGAGGCCATTCTTAATGCATGGCAGATTTGTCTCTGGCTACAAATTGAAATATGCAATTGCTTTTCTGCCATTTGGATGCTAGCAGTCAAGGAAGGTGGAGACCATGTTTTTGCTTGGAGGTAACTTCAGTTTCTAGACCTGTTTATTCACTAAGGTTGAAGTCCATGCTCCTCTGACTTCCTGGGCTCAGCTTTCACCAGCTCTTTGAAGAAGCTGCTGCCTTCATTTCCTGCATGAATATTTGCTATGGGATCTCTGCCTAAACCTTCAGTATGGATGAACCAAAACAGTAAAGAGCTACAGTTTCATGCTAATCTGTCCTTCTCTTACTCCTTTTGTCTCAAAGGAGCAAGAGAAGAGTTGTGTCTGTAGAGTGAACAAAATGTAGCCTCCTCCAAAGATGCTGATGGGAACAACATCCCCGAAACGGGGATGAGGCTGGAGGTGGAAAGAGGCAGAAGAGGAGGTATGAGCAGAGTCTTAGCCTTGCAGTCCATGAATATCTGTCTTTTCAATCAGCCCTGYGCAGAAGACTGTGGTAATGGGAGAAGAGATGCAAGAAGGGTTGAAGGCTCAGTGCTCAGGCACTGCTCCAGCACCTGCCTCCTCCTCTCCTCTCCTCTGCTCTCCCCTCTGTATCGTGATGATGAAAGGACAGGTCTTGGCTGAGCCCAAAATCCTGCCTGCCCAAGAGCTGCAAAGTGCTGAAGCTGCTTTGGTGTGAGCTACGTGGCATGTGTGTGGGAGCTGGAGGAAGGAGGAGGGGAGCGCAAGGAATATGGGAAGCGTTTCTCAATTTAGAAAGCAATAATGTAGCTTAATTGTCCCAGCAGCTGGCAGCGTGAGACTGGTGAGGTGAGGCCTAATTATTGCACTTGGCAGCTGTCTGCTCCGCTGAGCTTGCTGATGGAAGAAGAGAAGGATCCTTCCAGCAGGCAGGTTGGAAGAGGGAAGGGCAAGAGAGGCGAGTCTCATTCCCATGGCTGGAAATGGAGAGCAGAGCACGTGTTGCTCAGGAACACCAGGTGGGATATCCCTCTGCAGCCTTCGTTGAGGCAGATGATTTCTCCCAGTGATAACACGTCGCCTTTCCAGAGCCAGAGGTGCCCAGGTTCCCTTCCTCCTGCTGGATGCAGGAGGAGTCTGGGGCTTTGTGCTTCACCAAGACCTCCTTGATGCATATGGCTCTACCTCCCTTTTTGCTTTTATCGTCTTGCAACACAGTGGGGGAGGTGATTGGGACAGTCTGAACCTCCGTCCAAAGAGCTGACCTTGATTTTCATCAGCACTATGATGCCATCACGCAATCTGTCTTATGCAAAAGGTCCTCACACCAAGGCAAAAATAATCTACACCCGCTTTAAGACTCTTTCATGCTGCCAAAGGGATGTAAAAGAGTTTTCAGCTAACTGCATAGTAAGCCCTTCAGACTCCCATTTCTCAGCTCAGCATCATGCAATGATGCTGAAATTGTTGATGAGCTGACATCCAACACTTAAATGCTACAAGCCTTTATTATTTATTTCTTGGGGAGAGAATTACCACTACGTGTTATTTTTATTTTACAGATCCAGCTTCTGAAACCACTTAAAAAGCTTTCGATCAAAGATGTACAGTGGTGCTGACAGAACACGGGCGCGTTTTCGCTGGGGAAAACCATCATTAATTATCAGACTGTAAGTAGCACTGATAGCGCAAGCATTTGATTTTGATTTAATGTCTAAATAAGCTCACTCACAATGGCAAAGTGCTTCTTGTTTAATTGAAAAGCACTAAGTTTCCTATCTCCCCTTCTTGTTTTTTGCCAGCTTGGCTATGATCCAAGGGCAGAAATAGAAAGAAACGAGAAGAATGGGAAAAGTCAGCGTGAAAGCACGTCCGAGCTGCAGGAGCTTGCTAAAGCTTCTGCCAACGCTACTGCAGAGCTGTCTGCGGTCGGCTGGGCCCTCTTGCGTCTTCAAAGCTGTTTTTGCCCTTCAGGATTCCTGCCATCCTTGCCCGGTGTCTGTCCATCTGTCCATCCCACCCATCCCCTCTTCCTCGGTTTCTGCACCTCCCCTTGCACCTCACTGTCTGAAATCAGGACACCAGGATTTTCTTCCCCGGAAGAGGATTTTCAGCCCCAAACATATCCTTGCTCAAAGACACTGCGCTGCTGCAGAGCAGAACAGAGACACTACCTTGCCTGGAAGAGAGGAGAGATTTTGGAGCGCCACATCTCTCTGGCAGGTTCTGTGTCCTCACAGGTGCCCCCTGGTTTTGCAGCATCACTGACAGCAATAGGCGGCATTTTTAGCACTGCCAGGCACTCGGCAGCGGCCAAGGTCACTTTCCGACCACAGTGACACGAGGCGACGTGGCAGAGGGCAACCACCCCATCCACTCCTTGCTATGGGCTCCGAAGCGCGTGCCMGGGCGAGCGCTGGGATTTGGGTGGATGTTGGAGCAAGAGCTGCCTGCTCAGTTCAGGAGCAGGCTCAACCTCAGCAACGGTTTTGCTACTGGGGAGCCAGAACCTGGACAAACTCACAACGGTGACGAAAAACTACAATTTTGTCCAGTAACTGGAATCTTCCCCTTAGTATGAGGCTGTGAAAACTTCTGCAGGTCTGGGAGAGCAATGTGCTCACAGCAGAGGGATTATTAACKTTGCCTTCCTAATAAACCTTGGGTTTTGACACTGACTCCCCAGTTCCCTGCCTCAGAAGGCAACTTGATGGCAAGCTGGAAGGATTCAGGCCATGAACCTGAAGTGCAGCCAAAAGCACCTGCAGTGTTTGACACCCAGGGTGTCCTGAATGGATGCCATCCTGGCAAATCCTTTACAACTCAGAGACCAAGAAAGGAAACAAGTGGAACTTTTAAGACATAGAGAAGATGACAGAGTAGTCAGGGATGAGTGAACCTTTCTGAGAGTTTAGAAGGGGTTTTATGGCCAAAAGACCTGCAGGGAATCACAGGAGAATCTGGATGTGGAGGGGCAGAATCACAGGCTCCCAGCTGGGCACCTCTGCGGGACGTGTCTGCTTTGCCAATGAGCTGAGCATCCCGTTGATGTTTAGCAGGCGAACAGCTGCTGGCATTGTGCCGCAAAGCAGCTTTGGAAGCCTGAGCTGATGCTGGCTCTTGCAATCCTGATTGCTCGTCTCCCTGTCACCAAGGATTTATCTTTTTTGGGGGGGCTCTAACCATCTGTCTCTTGAGCCCCTTCTCCTGGAGATGGAGATTTTCTCCCATTTTGCAAGGCAAGAGAAGGGTTGCACATTTCGCCTCCCCTTCCTGGAGATCCTGTCTCACTGCATGGGCAGGATCTGTCCTTCAGCACAGGAGAAATCAATGACCTGCTTCACTAATTGCTTTTGAGACTCTTTTGGTAATGCTAAAAGATTTAAAATAACAAAGGAAAGTTTTCATTCCAGCCATCTTTTTTTTGTTTGTTTGTTTGATTTTAACCATTTCTTAGGAACATTGGATGAAAAAAATATAATTGCAGATCCAAGGGAAAGTTTTATTTCCAACTTCAGCTTTTTTTTTTTTTTTTTTTTTTTTTTTAACATGATCATTAGAGAAGGTGTCATCACTAGGCAGAATTGCTTTCAACTACAAAACTTAAAAGTTTCATTTCTGAACTTGCTGCAAATACAAACCACTTAATACAGGAGGGGTAAGTTTGCTGGATCAGCAATGCAGTGTTTTCTAAAGGAAAAAAGGGGGAAAAAAAGGTTTTATTTCACCAAATCACTGCAAATCTACCTGTTGAATGAGCCCTTCACACATCATGAGACGTGTTCGATCTGCTTAGGGGTGATGGAGCTCAAGCTCGTCTTTCCAGCCCTCATTTCCATGGGTTGGGAGGCAGCTCTGGTCAAGCATCGAAAGCTGCGACTTTGTCTGGAAAAGGGAACATGGCATCTTTTTCTGGGACATCTGCCACTCCCTTAATTTAATGTAAAACACGGTGTCGTTATTTTCATTGCGTAAAGTGGAACAAACTTAAGATGCTTAAGCATTGATTAAAGGCTTTGATCTCTGCGAGTGCGATTAGTGTCCTTCTGTCGAGGAAAGCCACGTCAAGAAATGTATATGCTGATTCTGTGAAATCCCCCTATGAATTCCGTGCTGTGTTTACTGCAGTTTACTGGAGGCGATACTGTGTCTACTGGAGGTGCACTACAACCCTGTTTCTTCTCTCTTTTCTTGTGAATGCACAGGACATTTCCCTCTGAACATGCAACATGAACTCCAAGGAGGAAGGAGAAGCAAACCCAGTGACGGGCTGCACCAGCACAAACGTAGCTYGCAGCAGGACTTGCACTGCCTGTTACCTATCTCTGCAACTTGCACTCAACCCAGGACAGTTTGGGGTTTCCTGGATGGTTCTGATGCCAGATTTTCTCTATGAACCCAGGGACCAGGTAAATCCAATGCTGCGTTATCTGTTGGGAGAGAATCCGAATCAACTGAGAGACAACCCAGAAGGGAGCCCCTCCAAGGCCTGACCCAGTACGTCTTTTGGATAAATAAAAATATATTCTGGTACTAATTTCAGGAGAACAAATTCAGAGTCCTTCAACAGAAATGAAAACCTCCAGGTAAGCTCTAGTGAGCTTGGGGCTGATACTCGCTTTTTGCTGTTGTGGTATTTTGGAAAAAAATGCAGAAAATTTAAAGGGGGATAAACTATGAGAGCATTTTGAGAGCACAAATAGAAAAATCAAAAGCTGCCTGCCTTGAGTTAAATGAAATGTCTTATTGATGGGGAGCAGGAAATAAAAACATGCGTAAATAGGCCCTTCTCATTCATGCACAGCTTTGATATACCAGAACATAACTTCAAACCAGAGGTAGCTTCTGCTGTTTAGGAAACCCTGCCTTGAAGCAGCTCCTCCAGGATCGGAGATGCTTTCCTTTGCAGCATACAGGACAGACACCAACAAAAACCAACCCGCACTTTCACTCTGTCCCAACAAAAACATTCCATCTGAAAGACACCCCTAAAGCGATGGGAAACCAGAGACCTGGAGAAGCAGCACAGTGACCTTCGATGCCTTCGTTGCACTCAAGGGTGCAAAGGGGACTGGTGCCGAGGGGCCTGAAACATGGTGTCCATTCCTCTCCTTGCACCTTCGGCTGCTCTTAAAAGACTAAGGAGGAAATTTTCACCTGATTGCCTGGCTTGCACACTCCTCCTCTCTCCATCCCACGTGGCTAATGGCACAAAGATTCAATGACCTGATATCACTTTAATGTGAGGCGCATAAATAAACCTCTTATAACTCCGTAATTACGTCTGCTTTGTCCCTGTTAACCATTTGTCTGCATACGTGGCTCAGCGCAGCCACAGGATGATTTCCAAGGTTTCTTTCCACGCTATAAACTAAGATCTTGGTTCAGAGGGAAAAAAAGAGCAAGAGAAATAAGGCTAAAAGGTCTGTGAAGTCCTAGGAGAARCACTGCTGAGAGCAGACACGTCCCACCAGGCTGGCTCCAGGCTGCAGATGTCCTGCAGATCATCCTGAAGCAATGCAGGATTCTCTAGTTAAAACCACCCGGCATTTTATTCCAGGAAATAAGAAATCAGAGGTCCCAGCTATTCCCACTGTCCTCGGAAGCACCGGGCACACAACACAGATCCTGCCGGAGCGCGAGCCGCACAGCAGTGGGATGGAGCTTGATAGCAATCTTTGGGGCTTTCCCAAAGCGAAATAATCCCAGTCACTTAAAGCAAAGCAAAAGAGCGTGTACGTGATCTGTTTAACACAGGGAGCACTCACGTGTAAAGCAGCGTTGGGTCCCCGCTGCCCTGAACGTATCGGGTAGATCAGAGAGGGTGCACGTCTCTTATCAGCAGGGCAAGAAGTCTACGTGAGCTGCTTTGTTGGGAAAGCGAGGCAAAGGAATCGGATTTGGTCTGCCCAACGGTCTCCAGATATTTCCTACTGCTTGCCTTCTATGACAGGGAGAAAAATAAATGTAGAACGAATAAATAAACTGGTGTGGCTAAAGCAGCATAATTGAACTCCCAGGCTTCTCTAAAGGAAAGTGAGGAAAAGGAGATGGATGGAGGGAAGATGCAGGATGCAGGTGGGGGTGTTTGTGGGTGGGAATTTTAAACCTTTGTGTTGGAAAGGGCAAACAAAGCTAATGAGGCTAAAACCCCACTTTGAAGCTGCAGCAAATAATGAATTACACCAAAAGGCCGGGATGATTAGGAAACAATTAGAGCCAATGTTCCATCTTAACTAGCTCCACCAGAGCTGGATGCGGCTAATTTCCAGCATCAGGAAAAGGGGAGATGTGGGGAGGGAAAAAAAAAAAAAAAAAAAAGAGGATTCTGAGAACACAGCCAACAAAATTAAACTAAGAATTAATTTCATCCATTATAACTGATTGTTGTAAATTAAAACTAGAGGAAAATAATTGGTAGCATGTAGCTTTTCGTGTTTGATACAGATTAGGGGAATTAGATTTTTTTTATTAGGAACACTGAACTCATCTGCCATGCTCTTGCGTCTGGAGCGAGCTGCGTTTCCCTGATTACAGCACATGGCCTCTTGTCACCGGGGCCTCTGTGTCTGGAAGGTGCTCCGGGAGATGGGATCCCGGGATCCACAGGACACCTGCTCCTGTGCTGGAGACGTTCACCCTCTCCCAGGATGGGGCAATCAGTCCCGTTGAAGCCGCACGTGGCAGGCTGGCACTTCCCAGTGCTGGGCACACAGCAGCTGGCACCGCGGAGTCCTGGGCTGGGGCTCCGCGCACCGCGCTTTTCTCATTAGTCCTTTCTGCCTTGCAGGCATTCAAAGCCTGAGAGAACAAAGCTGTAGCTCCGACATGGAGAATGGTCAGAGCCTGAAGGGTTAAATTTTCTCCTCCCCCAGTATCTGGAGCTATTTTGTTTTCTCACAAGGTAAAAAGCAGGATAAAGACCACGGTTTTGCACTGTAGTGGTTCTGAGAGAGCGGCAGGAAATTATGTTATATGCCGGTTGTTATGTTTTTGGGTGTTTTTTTTTTTTTTTTTTTTTTTTTTTTTTTTTTTTTTTTTTTTTTT
>NW_020455566.1:4884709-4886431 GCF_003342845.1 Nothoprocta perdicaria
TTATCTGCGCAGCTCCCCGCAGCTGCCMCTATGCAAGGGGCTGCTCACAGCAAACCAGAGCACACGGTACCTCCTTTGCAGGCCACTTGTCACTAATTGAAACCGCAGGACGGACTCGGTGAGCCAGGATGAGATGAGTCTCGTCAGGGACAGGCTGCAGCATCGAGTTTTGCACCTTGGCTTTGCCGTGGGGATGCCGAGTACCTGAGTCTGTTTTGGGGTCCGTCTCCTGCATCCGGTGAGATGCAGCACTTGGGRCAAGGCAAAAACTGTCCCGATGGTGCCAGGATTGTGGGCTGCAGAGGACTTAGAGGGAGGAAGCAAGGAAGGAAGTAGTGCCATCTACTGCATCACCAACGTCTGGCGCACTCTGCACGTCCCCGYGTAGACCAAAATAGAAAATTTGCGTTTTGGAGGTGGAAATATAAAGAAAAAAGGGTGTGCGGGGAGAAAAARGGGGAGAGGGGGAAGGGAGAAGCAACCTAAAAAAAAGGAATTAATTTGCTGAATGGCATTCTGTGCCAGCGCTGCATTTATAAATAGCCAAAGTGACACTGCTCTTTGCAAGATGAATTTCTGAATAGTCCTGATCAGCACAGAGTTCTAGCTGGGGGAAAAAACAAACAAACAAACAATAAATGGAGTAAAATGTATATAAATAAAAGACATTAATAATGCTTTCTGAGTGGGAGCAGCAAGGCATCTTGGAGCTACATCCAAAGGACTCAATTAGCCAACACATTTTCTAATTACTTATTCTAATATACAACAAAGCTGGGTTTCTAGCGAAGCCATCATTTTTGGTGCGGGTGGCAAGGACCAGCCCTGCTACTCTGCAGGCACCGCAACAACCTCCAAAGCCACACGATGCTCTCCTGGCTTGTYGTTCCTTCCAGGTTCTCTGGAATTTTGGACACCAAACGCTTTGTCCAAAACTGTCACCAAAATGGTGATGATGTAGCATGGAAAAACCATCTTYCTGGCTGGTCAACCCATAGATGAATTTGGGGCTATAAGCCTAGTTTGGATGTGCAAAGTGAGACGTAGCACTTTTTTTATGCACTGTGACAGGGCTGCTTCTCACAGGCCGTGTTTTTAGTTACAGAAGTTTGCTGCAAACCTCCGTGTTTGGGCTTTAATCACTGCAGATGACACAGCGGGAGGGYGCTGAGGAAGAAGAGGGCAGGCAAGTGAAGAGCCACTGCTGGGGGGCAGGTGATGGCGCAGGGACTGCGGCAGTGCTAGGAGCTATACCTGGCTGCATGGGACAGGGGCAAAGAAAGCCATTTCCCTTCCAACCTGAGTTAAAAAAAAAAAAAAAAAAAAAAAAGGCATTTTTCTTCCAGTCTTCTAGGTTATTTTTTCTTCCTTCTCTTTTTAAAAACATTATTATGGTGCTAACTGTGCCTTGTGTCTTTCTTTGGGGTTGGATAGCTCTCTGCTATCTTGGATCTAACTCCTGAATCCTACTACCTTTTAAAGCCTCTGAATCAAAAATCCAGCTTTTGGCTCCAGCTCCCTGGTGTCTCACCCAGGCTGGCAGAGCTGTGCAGGGGCTGCATCCTAGGAGCTTGTCCCAAGTTCCACCTGCCCTGGGACTCGTTCACTTGGGCTTCTCAAGGGTTTTTCCAAAAGACTTCCTTTCCCTTTCTCTTTCCCATTCCCTTTCCCTTCCCCCTTTCCTTTTTCCCTTCCTCTTTTTCCCTTCCCTTCCCTTC
Organism: Nothoprocta perdicaria; assembly: GCF_003342845.1. Classification (NCBI taxonomy): domain Eukaryota; kingdom Metazoa; phylum Chordata; class Aves; order Tinamiformes; family Tinamidae; genus Nothoprocta; species Nothoprocta perdicaria. The sequence continues at coordinate 4,886,428 of NW_020455566.1, forward strand.
CCTT